>NW_027100778.1:0-7500 GCF_029633855.1 Hoplias malabaricus
ACCAGGCCGATCCCTCTGGTACTCAAACCCGGCTTGGGGAAAGAGAGAGAGTCGGTGGTGCGTGGAACTCGACCCCCCGAAGGAGGAAGAGACGCGCACCGCGGAAAGGCTTTTCGAACGAGACCCCCCGGAGGTGGGTCTGCAATCGGGGGTTTGACTACTTGGAAAATGTACGATTCAAGGCCCGGACGGTGCAGGCTAGGGGCCGGTTCCTTCCCTCAATAGGATCCCGACCCTAAGGCACCACCGACTCGGACCTTTTAACGGACCCAAACTGCGGTGGAAATTAGACCGACGGATCGGCTAAGTCTCCCTCGGAACGATTCTGGGACAAGCGGACCCCCTGTTACGGGGGGTCCACGAGCCATGGAGGCTGGAGCACGTGGCGGGGAGGATCGTTCTAAAAGCCGGTATTATTTCGGATTAGAAGCCTGCCCCTGGTGCTCCGGGTATGCCGCATTTCGAACGGGCGTAAAGGACGTCCGTTTAAGGGAAGAGAATGGAAGAGAATTTCCTGGCCCCCTCAAAGCGCGAGGAGGTCGGCATAGGTTTTACGGTACGCCCCCCCCGGAGCCGTCTGATGTTCAGAAGACGAAGGGTTTTGCCCCCAATCTCGTAAGGTCGAGGGCTCACCACCGAACTTCCAGCCGCGGTCCTTGGTAGGACCGATACGCGGACAAGCCGCAAAATCCTGGCCCCCTCGCAGTGCGAGGAGGTCGGCAAAGGTTTTACGATTCGCCCCCCGGAGCCTACGGTTAGTTTTCTCGATTTAAGAAGACGAAGGGGGTCGGGGCCCGGGAACCGTAAACCGAGCGCCTCTTCCCCTGCGAACTTCCAGCCGCGGTCCTTGGTAGGACCGATACGCGGACAAGCCGCAAATCCTGGCCCCCTCGCAGTGCGAGGAGGTCGGCAAAGGTTTTACGATTCGCCCCCCCGGAGCCTACGGTTAGTTTTCTCGATTTAAGAAGACGAAGGGGGTCGGGGCCCGGGAACCGTAAACCGAGCGCCTCTTCCCCTGCGAACTTCCAGCCGCGGTCCGTTTAAAAAGACCGATCCGTGACACCTCTAATGCGCTCTTTGCCTCCGGCCGTTTCCAGCGCGGGGGCCCGGTGGTGCGCTCCCAAGTCCCCGCGGAGGGGAAAATCTGGGAGATCCCACATTAGACCAAGCGGAACGCCGGTCTTCGCCTCGGGGGTTTGTATGCCCCTTTCGACTCGCGCACGGGCAAGAGTTAGGTTAGGAACGGGGACAACTGCCGGCGGGCGGCCCGTCGCACCCACCCCGCAAGTGGGCAGGTGGTCGGTGGCCTGTGGACCCGCCGCTCGGATTCGTTTATAGTAGGAACCATAACGGGGTACAACCCTCATACGCTCGACCCCCTCACGCCCAGAGAAGTGTTCACCTCCCTGGGCATATATCGAACGAATCATCGGGATTGAAGGGGAGGCCACCCAAACCATCCCCTTAGCCCAGAGGGGTGCCAGTCCTCGGGCTTCGGTATTCGCATCACCGGGGTCTATGGAGGTCTCGACTTAGGTTTTGAAAACCTCCAGAGGGGGGGCCGGATTAACCACCACCCTAGCCCAGAGGGGTGCCAGTCCTCGGGCTTCGGTATTCGCATCACCGGGGTCTATGGAGGTCTCGACTTAGGTTTTGAAAACCTCCAGAGGTGGGGCCGGATTAACCACCACCCTAGCCCAGAGGGGTGCCAGTCCTCGGGCATGTCACTTCGCATCACCGGGGTTCTATGGAGGTCTCGACTTAGGTTTTAAAAACCTCCAGAGGGTGGGGGCATATCTTATCCCCACCCTAGCCCAGAGGGGTGCCAGTCCTCGGGCATGTCATTTCGCATCACCGGGGTCTACGGAGGTCTCGACTTAGGTTTTGAAAACCTCCAGAGGGTGGGGGCATATCTTATCCCCACCCTAGCCCAGAGGGGTGCCAGTCCTCGGGCTTCGGTATTCGCATCACCGGGGTCTACGGAGGTCTCGACTTAGGTTTTGAAAACCTCCAGAGGGTGGGGCCTGACTTACCACCAACCCTTAGCCCAGAGGTGTGCCACTCCTCGGGCATGGAATTCGCATCAACGGGGTCTACGGATGTCTCGACTTAGGTTTTGAACACATCCAGGGAAGCAGAGCGGACATTCCCATTATTTCAAGCCCATCGGGAAGCCACTCCTTTGGGCATAGCGTTTCGCATCGCTGTTACCCAAACTTACGTCTGATTTAATGCCTCCCTAATATCCCGACGGCACCAGGCTGAGAAACCATATGCCCACAGGATTTGAGGCGTTGGAACCTCGTTCGCATAGCCGACAACGATGAACCTCCCTCGGACTCGCTACGAGGCTTGAGGAGGGTCCTGATTTTCTTAAAATCTCAGGTGAGGGACTTAGAAAATTTTCACTTTAAAACCACAGACCTCCAGAGGAGAGACCGGGCTTATCACAACCTTAGCCCAGAGGGCGTCACTCCTCGGGCATGTCACTTCGCATCACCGGGGGTCCATGGATGTCTCGACTTAGGTTTTGAACACATCCAGAAGGGGGGGCCGGATTAACCACCACCCTTAGCCCAGAGGGGTGCCAGTCCTCGGGCTTTAAATTCGCTTCGCCGGGGTCTATGGAAGTCATTTTTTAGACCTCCAGAGGGGAGGCAACCCAAACCATCCCCTTAGCCCAGAGGTGTGCCACTCCTCGGGCTTGTGTATTCGCATCACCGGGGTCCATGGAAGTCATTTTAGACATCCAGAGGGGAGGCCACCCTAACCATCCCCTTAGCCCAGAGGGGTGCCAGTCCTCGGGCTTTAAATTCGCTTCGCCGGGGTCTATGGAAGTCATTTTTAGACCTCCAGAGGGGAGGCAACCCAAACCATCCCCTTAGCCCAGAGGTGTGCCAATCCTCGGGCTTGTGTATTCGCATCACCGGGGTCCATGGAAGTCATTTTAGACATCCAGAGGGGAGGCCACCCTAACCATCCCCTTAGCCCAGAGGGGTGCCAGTCCTCGGGCTTTAAATTCGCTTCGCCGGGGTCTATGGAAGTCATTTTTAGACCTCCAGAGGGGAGGCAACCCAAACCATCCCCTTAGCCCAGAGGTGTGCCACTCCTCGGGCTTGTGTATTCGCATCACCGGGGTCCATGGAAGTCATTTTAGACATCCAGAGAGTGGGGCCGGTCTTACCACCACCCTTAAGCCCAGAGGGCGTCACTCCTCGGGCATGAAATTCGGATTACCGGGGTCTATGGATGTCTCAACTTAGGTTTTGAACACATCCAGAGGGGAGGCCACCCAAACCATCCCCTTAGCCCGGAGGTGTGCACCTCCTCGGGCTTCAAATTCGAATCACCGGGGTCCATGGAAGTCATTTTAGACATCCAGAGAGTGGGGCCGGTCTTACCACCACTCTTAGCCCAGAGGGCGCCACTCCTCGGGCATGAAATTCGCATCACCGGGGTCCATGGAAGTCAGTTTAGACCTCCAGAGAGTGGGGCCGGTCTTACCACCACTCTTAAGCCCAGAGGGCGTCACTCCTCGGGCATGAAATTCGGATTACCGGGGTCTATGGATGTCTCAACTTAGGTTTTGAACACATCCAGAGGGGAGGCCACCCAAACCATCCCCTTAGCCCGGAGGTGTGCACCTCCTCGGGCTTGAAATTCGAATCACCGGGGTCCATGGAAGTCAGTTTAGACCTCCAGAGAGTGGGGCCGGTCTTACCACCACCCTTAAGCCCAGAGGGCGTCACTCCTCGGGCATGGAATTCGCATCAACGGGGTCTACGGATGTCTCGACTTAGGTTTTGAACACATCCAGGGAAGCAGAGCAGACATTCCCATTATTTCAAGCCCATCGGGAAGCCACTCCTTTGGGCATAGCGTTTCGCATCGCTGTTACCCAAACTTACGTCTGATTTAATGCCTCCCTAATATCCCGACGGCACCAGGCTGAGAAACCATATGCCCACAGGATTAGAGGCGTCTGAACCCCTTTCGCATAGCCGACAACGATGAACCTCCCTCGGACTCGCTACGAGGCTTGAGGAGGGTCCTGATTCTCTTAAAATCTCAGGTGAGGGACTTAGAAAATATTCACTTTAAAACCACAGACCTCCAGAGGAGAGACCGGGCTTATCACAACCTTAGCCCAGAAGGCACCACTCTTCGGGCATGTCACTTCGCATCACCGGGGTCCATGGAAGTCTCGACTTAGGTTTTGAACGCATCCAGAGGGTGGGAGCCGGACTTACCACCACCCTTAGCCCAGAGGGCGTCACTCCTCGGGCATAAAATTCGGATAACCGGGGTCCATGGAAGTCAATTTTGACCTCCAGAGAGGGGGGGGGCCTGGCTTACCACCACCCTAAGCCCAGAGGGCGTCACTCCTCGGGCATGAAATACGCTACACCGGGGTCCATGGAAGTCAGTTTAGACCTCCAGAGAGGGGGGGCCGGGCTTACCACCACCCTTAGCCCGGAGGGCACCACTCCTCGGGCTTGAAATTCGCATCACCGGGGTCCATGGAAGTCTCGACTTAGGTTTTGGAAACCTCCAGAGGGGGGGCTGCACTTACCACCACCCTAAGCCCAGAGGGCGTCACTCCTCGGGCATGAAATACGCTATACCGGGGTCCATGGAAGTCCTTTTAGACCTCCAGAGAGGGGGGGGCCGGGCTTACCACCACCCTTAGCCCAGAGGGCACCACTCCTCGGGCTTGAAATTCGCATCACCGGGGTCCATGGAAGTCTCGACTTAGGTTTTGGAAACCTCCAGAGGGGGGGCTGCACTTACCACCACCCTTAGCCCAGAGGTTCATCACTCCTCGGGCATGAAATTCGGATAACCGGGGTCCATGGAAGTCAGTTTAGACCTCCAGAGAGTGGGGCCGGGCTTACCACCACCCTAAGCCCAGAGGGCGTCACTCCTCGGGCATGAAATTCAGATAACCGGGGTCCATGGAAGTCAGTTTAGACCTCCAGAGAGTGGGGCCGGGCTTACCACCACCCTAAGCCCAGAGGGCGTCACTCCTCGGGCATGAAATTCGGATAACCGGGGTCCATGGAAGTCTCGACTTAGGTTTTGGAGACCTCCAGAGGGGGGGCCGGGCATACCACCACCCTTAGCCCAGAGGGCGTCACTCCTCGGGCATGAAATACGCTATACCGGGGTCCATGGAAGTCAGTTTTGACCTCCAGAGAGGGGGGGCCTGGCTTACCACCACCCTAGCCGAGAGGGCGTCACTCCTCGGGCATGAAATTCGCTTCACCGGGGTCCATGGAAGTCATTTTAGACCTCCAGAGAGGGGGGGCTGCACTTACCACCACCCTAGCCGAGAGGGCGTCACTCCTCGGGCATGAAATTCGGATCACCGGGGTCCATGGAAGTCAGTTTAGACCTCCAGAGAGTGGGGCCGGGCTTACCACCACCCTAAGCCCAGAGGGCGTCACTCCTCGGGCATGAAATTCGGATAACCGGGGTCCATGGAAGTCTCGACTTAGGTTTTGGAGACCTCCAGAGGGGGGGCCGGGCATACCACCACCCTTAGCCCAGAGGGCGTCACTCCTCGGGCATGAAATACGCTTAACCGGGGTCCATGGAAGTCAATCTAGACCTCCAGAGAGGGGGGGCCGGGCTTACCACCACCCTTAGCCCAGAGGGCATCACTCCTCGGGCATGAAATTCGCATCACCGGGGTCCATGGAAGTCAGTTTAGACCTCCAGAGGGGGGGCTGAGCATACCACCACCCTTAGCCCAGAGGTGTGCTCCTCATCGGGCATGAAATACGCTTCACCGGGGTCCATGGAAGTCATTCGAGACCTCCAGAGGGGGGGCCGGGCATACCACCACCCTTAGCCCAGAGGTGAGTCACTCCTCGGGCATCAAATTCGCATCACCGGGGTCCATGGAAGTCAGTTTAGACCTCCAGAGGGGGGGCTGAGCATACCACCACCCTTAGCCCAGAGGTGTGCTCCTCATCGGGCATGAAATACGCTTCACCGGGGTCCATGGAAGTCATTCGAGACCTCCAGAGGGGGGGCCGGGCATACCACCACCCTTAGCCCAGAGGTGAGTCACTCCTCGGGCATCAAATTCGCATCACCGGGGTCCATGGAAGTCAGTTTAGACCTCCAGAGGGGGGGCTGAGCATACCACCACCCTTAGCCCAGAGGTGTGCTCCTCATCGGGCATGAAATACGCTTCACCGGGGTCCATGGAAGTCATTCGAGACCTCCAGAGGGGGGGCCGGGCATACCACCACCCTTAGCCCAGAGGTGAGTCACTCCTCGGGCATCAAATTCGCATCACCGGGGTCCATGGAAGTCAGTTTAGACCTCCAGAGGGGGGGCTGAGCATACCACCACCCTTAGCCCAGAGGTGTGCTCCTCATCGGGCATGAAATACGCTTCACCGGGGTCCATGGAAGTCATTCGAGACCTCCAGAGGGGGGGCCGGGCATACCACCACCCTTAGCCCAGAGGTGAGTCACTCCTCGGGCATCAAATTCGCATCACCGGGGTCCATGGAAGTCAGTTTAGACCTCCAGAGGGGGGGCTGAGCATACCACCACCCTTAGCCCAGAGGTGTGCTCCTCATCGGGCATGAAATACGCTTCACCGGGGTCCATGGAAGTCATTCGAGACCTCCAGAGGGGGGGCTGGGCATACCACCACCCTTAGCCCAGAGGTGAGTCACTCCTCGGGCATCAAATTCGCATCACCGGGGTCCATGGAAGTCAGTTTAAACATCCAGAGGGGGGGGGCCGAGCATACCACCACCCTTAGCCCAGAGGTGTGCTCCTCATCGGGCATCAAATTCGCATCACCGGGGTCCATGGAAGTCATTCGAGACCTCCAGAGGGGGGGCCGAGTATACCACCACCCTTAGCCCAGAGGTGAGTCACTCCTCGGGCATCAAATTCGCATCACCGGGGTCCATGGAAGTCAGTTTAGACCTCCAGAGGGGGGGCCGAGCATACCACCACCCTTAGCCCAGAGGTGAGTCACTCCTCGGGCATCAAATTCGCATCACCGGGGTCCATGGAAGTCAGTTTAAACATCCAGAGGGGGGGGCCGAGCATACCACCACCCTTAGCCCAGAGGTGTGCTCCTCATCGGGCATCAAATTCGCATCACCGGGGTCCATGGAAGTCAGTTTAGACCTCCAGAAAGGGGGGCCGAACCTACCACCAACCTTAGCCCAGAGGGCGTCACTCCTCGGGCTTCAAACTCCCATCGCCGGGGTCCCATGGAAGTCTCGACTTAGGTTTTGAACCGTTCCGGGGTCACCTCCAGTGAGATAACGCGGAAATCTCACTATATTCATGCCCACAGGCGAACCAGAGCCTTGGGCTTGTCATAGTTACATACGGTGTACCCAAACTTTCGTCTTTTCTAAAGGAACCCTAATGTCCTGACGGCACCGCACTGGAAACCCCCATGCCCTCTGAATTTTTACCTCTCCGAGGTGCTCCGTTTTGGGCTTGCTACCTAGGGCGAAGA
>NW_027100778.1:12500-52500 GCF_029633855.1 Hoplias malabaricus
TATATTAGACAGTAACTGGACAACCATCCCACTTCCAATATATTAGACAGCAACTGGACAACCATCCCACTTCCAATATATTTGACACCATCAGAATATATTGCAATTGGACAACCATCCCACTTCCAATATATTAGACAGCAACTGGACAACCATCCCACTTCCAATATATTAGACAGCAACTGGACAACCATCCCACTTCCAATATATTTGACACCATCAGAATATATTGCAATTGGACAACCATCCCACTTCCAATATATTAGACAGCAACTGGACAACCATCCCACTTCCAATATATTTGACACCATCAGAATATATTGCAATTGGACAACCATCCCACTTCCAATATATTTGACAGCAATTGGACAACCATCCCACTTCCAATATATTTGACACAAGTCAAATATATTGCAATTGGGATCCCAATTCACATATATTTGACACAAGTCAAATATATTACAATTGGGATCCCAATTCACATATATTTGACACAAGTCAAATATATTGCAATTGGGATCCCAATTCACATATATTTGACTTGTGTCAAATATATTGCAATTGGGATCCCGATTCACATATATTTGACACAAGTCAAATATATTGCAATTGGGATCCCAATTCACGTATATTTGACACAAGTCAAATATATTGCAATTGGGATCCCGATTCACATATATTTGACACAAGTCAAATATATTGCAAATGGGATCCCAATTCACATATATTTGACACAAGTCAAATATATTGCAATTGGGATCCCAATTCACATATATTTGACTTGTGTCAAATATATTGCAATTGGGATCCCGATTCACATATATTTGACACAAGTCAAATATATTGCAATTGGGATCCCAATTCACATATATTTGACACAAGTCAAATATATTGCAATTGGGATCCCGATTCACATATATTTGACACAAGTCAAATATATTGCAAATGGGATCCCAATTCACATATATTTGACACAAGTCAAATATATTGCAATTGGGATCCCAATTCACATATATTTGACTTGTGTCAAATATATTGCAATTGGGATCACAATTGCAAATTATATCTTACCCAGAGCCCCAGGCTCCCAGAAGGGAGCTGGGCTGTGATAAGGCTTGCCCCGGAGCCTACCACTGGTGCTAAGACTCCCATAAGCCTCTGGATCTCTGCAGAGTCCCAGAGTCCCAGAGTCCCAGAGTCCCAGAGCCCCAGGGACCCAGAGACCCAGAGCCCCAGAGCCCCAGAGCCCAAGAGCCCCAGAGTCCCAGGGACCCAGAGTCCCAGAGTCCCAGGGACCCAGAGTCCCAGGGACCCAGAGTCCCAGGGACCAAGAGACCCAGAGCCCCAGGGACCCAGAGTCCCAGGGACCCAGAGTCCCAGGGACCCAGAGACCCAGAGACCCAGAGCCCCAGGGACCCAGAGCCCCAGAGCCCCAGAGCCCCAGAGTCCCAGAGCACCAGAGCCCCAGAGCCCCAGAGTCCCAGGGACCAAGAGTCCCAGGGACCCAGAGACCCAGAGCCCCAGGGACCCAGAGACCCAGAGCCCCAGGGACCCAGAGACCCAGAGCCCCAGGGACCCAGAGCCCCAGAGCCCCAGAGCCCCAGAGTCCCAGAGTCCCAGAGCCCCAGAGCCCCAGAGCCCCAGAGACCCAGGGACCCAGAGCCCCAGAGTCCCAGAGCCCCAGAGCCCAAGAGCCCCAGGGACCCAGAGACCCAGAGCCCCAGAGCCCCAGAGCCCCAGAGTCCCAGAGCCCCAGTGCCCCAGAGTCCCAGAGCCCCAGAGCCCCAGAGTCCCAGGGACCCAGAGTCCCAGAGCCCCAGGGACCCAGAGACCCAGAGCCCCAGAGCCCCAGAGACCCAGAGCCCCAGAGCCCCAGGGAACCAGAGCCCCAGAGTCCCAGGGACCCAGAGACCCAGAGACCCAGAGCCCCAGGGACCCAGAGCCCCAGAGTCCCAGGGACCCAGAGCCCCAGAGCCCCAGGGACCCAGGGACCCAGAGCCCCAGAGCCCCAGAGTCCCAGAGCCCCAGAGTCCCAGGGACCCAGAGACCCAGAGCCCCAGAGCCCCAGAGTCCCAGGGACCCAGAGCCCCAGAGCCCCAGGGACCCAGAGCCCCAGAGCCCCAGAGTCCCAGAGCCCCAGAGCCCCAGGGACCCAGAGACCCAGAGTCCCAGGGACCCAGAGCCCCAGAGCCCCAGGGACCCAGGGACCCAGAGCCCCAGAGCCCCAGGGACCCAGGGACCCAGAGCCCCAGAGCCTCAGAGACCCAGAGCCCCAGAGACCCAGAGACCCAGAGCCCCAGAGTCCCAGAGCCCCAGGGACCCAGAGCCCCAGAGTCCCAGGGACCCAGAGACCCAGAGCCCCAGGGACCCAGAGCCCCAGAGTCCCAGGGACCCAGAGACCCAGAGCCCCAGAGCCCAGGGACCCAGGGACCCAGAGCCCCAGAGCCCCAGAGTCCCAGAGCCCCAGAGTCCCAGAGCCCCAGAGTCCCAGAGCCCCAGGGACCCAGAGCCCCAGAGTCCCAGGGACCCAGAGTCCCAGGGACCCAGAGCCCCAGAGCCCCAGAGTCCCAGAGCCCCAGAGCCCCAGAGCCCCAGAGCCACAGGGACCCAGAGCCCCAGGGACCCAGAGCCCCAGAGTCCCAGGGACCCAGAGACCCAGAGTCCCAGGGACCCAGAGACCCAGAGCCCCAGGGACCCAGAGCCCCAGAGCCCCAGAGTCCCAGGGACCCAGAGACCCAGAGCCCCAGAGCCCCAGAGCCCCAGGGACCCAGAGACCCAGAGCCCCAGAGCCCCAGAGCCCCAGAGTCCCAGGGACCCAGAGCCCCAAGGACCCAGGGACCCAGAGTCCCAGGGACCCAGAGTCCCAGGGACCCAGAGACCCAGGGACCCAGAGTCCCAGAGTCCCAGAGTCCCAGGGACCCAGAGCCCCAGGGACCCAGAGCCCCAGGGACCCAGGGACCCAGGGACCCAGAGACCCAGAGCCCCAGGGACCCAGAGCCCCAGAGCCCCAGAGCCCCAGAGCCCCAGAGTCCCAGGGACCCAGGGACCCAGGGACCCAGGGACCCAGAGCCCCAGAGCCCCAGGGACCCAGAGTCCCAGGGACCCAGAGACCCAGAGCCCCAGGGACCCAGGGACCCAGGGACCCAGGGACCCAGAGACCCAGAGCCCCAGAGCCCCAGGGACCCAGGGACCCAGGGACCCAGGGACCCAGAGACCCAGAGCCCCAGGGACCCGGCGCACCGGTCGAACCTATCTGGCCCACACTTAAGCCCCCGCCCTCGGACTAAACCAATCAGCCTGCCCCGTCAAAAAAGATGCCCACTGGTAGACCTGGAACCTTAAAATATATTGGAAGTGGGATGGTTGCCCAATTGCTGTATAATATATTGCAAGTTCATCCTGCCCACTGGTGGACCTGGGAGCCAAAACGGCGCGCAATATATTGGAAGTGGGACGGTTGCGCAATCGCTGTACAATATATTGGAAGTGGGATGGTTGCCCAATTGCTGTATAATATATTGCAAGTTCATCCTGCCCACTGGTGGACCTGGGTGCCAAAACGGCGCGCAATATATTGGAAGTGGGACGGTTGAGCAATCGCTGTACAATATATTGGAAGTGGGATGGTTGCCCAATTGCTGTACAATATATTGGAAGTGGGATGGTTGCCCAATTGCTGTATAATATATTGCAAGTTCATCCTGCCCACTGGTGGACCTGGGAGACAAAACGACGCGCAATATATTGGAAGTGGGACGGTTGCGCAATCGCTGTACAATATATTGGAAGTGGGATGGTTGCCCAATTGCTGTATAATGTATTGGAAGGACCCTCCGTCAAATCTCAAAGTTCATTCTGCCCACTGGTGGACCTGGGAGACAAAACGCCGCACAATATATTGAAAGTGGGATGGTTGCCCAATTGCTGTACAATACATGGGAAGTGGGATGGTTGTCCAGTTCATTACACCCTCATCCTGGGCCTCTGATTAGGCTTGCCCCGGAGCTTACCACCGGTGCCTACCTCCAGGGGCTTATTCACCCCAACGCCCTGGTCCCCTAACCCGGCATGAATTTCACCAAGGGTCCCCTACCTCCGGGGCTCCCTATCAGCCAATACATTAAGAACACCTCATCCTGGGCCTCTGATAAGGCTTGCCCCGGAGTTTACCACCGGGGCCTACCTCCGGGGCCTAATTAAACCCAACGCCCTGGTTCCCTGAACGGGCCTTATTCAAACAACCTCTCCGCCGCCTAAGCTCCGGAGCTTCCTTTTGGCTCCCAGAGGCCCAGAGGCCCAGGCTCCCAGAGGCCCAGAGGCCCAGGCTACCAGAGGCCCAGGCTACCAGAGGCCCAGAGACCCAGGCTACCAGAGGCCCAGGCTCCCAGAGACCCAGAGTCCCAGAGACCCAGAGACCCAGGGCCCCAGAGACCCAGAGCCCCAGAGCCCCAGAGCCCCAGGGACCCAGGGACCCAGAGACCCAGAGACCCAGAGACCCAGAGACCCAGGCTCCCAGAGGCCCAGAGACCCAGAGACCCAGAGACCCAGAGCCCCGGGGACCCAGAGACCCGGAGACCCAGAGCCCCAGAGCCCCAGAGCCCCAGAGCCCCAGAGTCCCAGGGACCCAGAGCCCCAGAGCCCCGGGGACCCAGAGCCCCAGAGCCCCGGGGACCCAGAGACCCAGAGCCCCAGAGCCCCAGAGGCCCAGAGGCCCAGAGGCCCAGAGACCCAGAGGCCCAGAGTCCCAGAGACCCAGAGCCCCAGAGCCCCGGGGACCCAGAGCCCCAGAGCCCCGGGGACCCAGAGACCCAGAGCCCCAGAGTCCCAGGGACCCAGAGCCCCAGAGCCCCAGAGACCCAGAGACCCAGAGCCCCAGAGTCCCAGGGACCCAGAGCCCCAGAGCCCCAGAGCCCCAGAGCCCCGGGGACCCAGAGCCCCAGAGCCCCGGGGACCCAGAGACCCAGAGCCCCGGGGACCCAGAGACCCAGAGCCCCAGAGCCCCAGAGACCCAGAGACCCAGAGCCCCAGAGCCCCAGAGACCCAGAGCCCCAGAGACCCAGAGACCCAGAGCCCCAGAGCCCCGGGGACCCAGAGCCCCAGAGCCCGGGGACCCAGAGACCCAGAGCCCCAGAGTCCCAGGGACCCAGAGCCCCAGAGCCCCAGAGCCCCAGGGACCCAGAGCCCCAGAGTCCCAGAGCCCCAGAGCCCCGGGGACCCAGAGCCCCAGAGCCCCAGAGCCCCGGGGACCCAGAGCCCCAGAGCCCCAGAGCCCCGGGGACCCAAAGCCCCAGAGCCCCGGGGACCCAGAGACCCAGAGCCCCGGGGACCCAGAGACCCAGAGCCCCAGAGCCCCAGAGACCCAGAGACCCAGAGCCCCAGAGCCCCAGAGACCCAGAGCCCCAGAGACCCAGAGCCCCAGAGCCCCGGGGACCCAGAGCCCCAGAGCCCGGGGACCCAGAGACCCAGAGCCCCAGAGTCCCAGGGACCCAGAGCCCCAGAGCCCCAGAGCCCCAGGGACCCAGAGCCCCAGAGTCCCAGAGCCCCAGAGCCCCAGAGCCCCGGGGACCCAGAGCCCCAGAGCCCCGGGGACCCAGAGACCCAGAGCCCCAGAGTCCCAGGGACCCAGAGCCCCAGAGACCCAGAGCCCCAGGGACCCAGAGACCCAGAGACCCAGAGCCCCAGAGTCCCAGAGACCCAGGCTCCCAGAGGCCCAGAGGCCCAGAGGCCCAGGCTACCAGAGGCCCAGAGGCCCAGGCTACCAGAGGCCCAGGCTCCCAGAGGCCCAGAGGCCCAGGCTACCAGAGGCCCAGAGCCCCAGAGCCCCAGAGCCCCAGAGACCCAGAGGCCCAGAGACCCAGAGTCCCAGAGACCCAGAGACCCAGGCTACCAGAGGCCCAGAGGCCCAGAGGCCCAGGCTACCAGAGGCCCAGGCTTCCAGAGGCCCAGAGAAATTTTATTTATATTTGATTTGGACATTTTACGCTCTTTCTGGACCCTTAGACCCTCCCCCAAGCTTTGGGCGGGACTTTAGAGAGGTCAAAGTTGAATGCATCCCATTTGCAATATATATGACACTGTTAAATATATTGGAAGTTGGATGGTGTAGGTTATTCCATTCAGAAAGCCAATCAGAGCCAATCAGAGCCAAGTGACACATACTAAAGGGATGGGCCCAACGTTCTGAACTCCTAGATGGAGCACCAGTGCCCCTAGTGCTGTCCAAATGGCGATTTTGCCGCGGGTATCAAACTGGAAAAAGTTATCACTCAGTGTCCAAATGGTCATGCTTTATACGGCATTATGGATCCATAACCGGCATACAATCCCACTGTGGTCATAAGTGTCCAATGGCAATATATTTGAATGGGCCTTTGTCCAGAAAGTGTATAGTGGGGCTAACTTAAGAGAGTCATAGTTACTCCCGCCGTTAACCCGCGCTTCGATGAATTTCTTCACTTTGACATTCAGAGCACTGGGCAGAATTCACATCGTGTCAACACCCGGTCCAAGAGCCTTCACGATGCTGTGTTTTAATTAAACAGTCGGATTCCCCTTGTCCGCAGCAGTTCTAATTCGGCTGTTAGGTGCCGGCCGAGAGACCCGGCCCCGGAGGTCTCCCCCCGAGGCGAGACTCATAAGCCCGAGAGATCCACGGAGCCTAGGCTCGGCGCGCGAGGCTCCAGGGACACCGCCCCGACCCACCGAAGCCCCACCACCGGCGGTGGCCCGCTACGAGTCCACACACGCACGAGAGACCGCAACCCCCCCACGCGGACCTACGTTCCATTGCGTCCCTCCGCGTCCCATCGGGGGAGAGCGAAGGGCCGGACGCTCGAGCTTAGCCGGGGGCGGCCCACCCGGCGACGGGCGTCGGGAGCCCGGCCCGGCTTAGGTAGGGAGAGGGAGGCCGAAGGCGGTCATCCGACGGAGGTTAGTCCCGAAGGACGCTCCCCCGCCGGCATCCCACCGACGACCGGCTCCCCTACCGTCGACCTGACCGAGGCCCCCTAAGCGCCACCGCCGAGGGGGGGACACGCACCGGGGCTTAAGGTCTCGCTCGCCGCGACCCACTCTCATCGACCCCGACAGACAGACGGAGCCTTGTTCACGGGGGTTTGGATATACTGGGGGGACAATCTCTCGCCGTGCGCTTCCTCGCGCGCAGGACCCAGTGGGGGGGGGCCCGAAGGTGGACCGGGAACAGCTCCCCGTCGCACGGGCAGCACCGGGCTTTCGGACCCCGCATCAGCAGACACGGGCCCGACCGAGCTCAGCCATTAGAGCCAATCCTTATCCCGAAGTTACGGATCCGTCTTGCCGACTTCCCTTACCTACATTGTTCCAACACGCCAGAGGCTGTTCACCTTGGAGACCTGATGCGGATATGGGTACGGCCTGGGGGGAAATTCACTATACCTCCCCCGGATTTTCAAGGGCCGATGGGAAACGTCCCGGCCGTCGCATAGCGCATGCGACGCCTTTCAGAGCGTTGAGCCCCTATCTCGGGGTCGAACCCATTCCAGGGCGCTCCAGCTCTTTAGCAAGGAGAGAGAATCCTCCCCGGGGTCCCCACCGGCGTCTCCGGGTTCGTTTGCGTTACCGCCACGGGAGCGCCTCTCGGCGGCTCGATCTCCACCAATCCCAGGTACGGGGATATTGGCCCGATCCCCTTTCGGTCAGCGCGAGGCAGACGAGACCATCGCCCCAGCATTTTCCGAACGGCGCTCGCCTATCCCTTAGGACCGACTAACCCACGGCCAAGCGCTGTCGGCGTGGAACCCTTCTCCACTTCGGCCTTCAAAGTTCTCATCTGAATATTTGCTACTACCACCAAGATCTGCACCCGCGGCGGCTCGACCCAGGCTCGCGCCAAAGGCTTCTGCGCCACCGCGGCGCCCCTCCTACTCGTCGCGGCATACGGTCCCATGAGTCTCGGTTCTCTCTCTCATTCTCGCTGGCTTTTGGGGGGGGTGGGAGACAAGTACCGCCAGCGACGGCCGGGTATGGGCCCGACGCTCCAGCGCCATCCATTTTCAGGGCCAGTTGATTCGGCAGGTGAGTTGTTACACACTCCTTAGCGGATGCCGACTTCCATGGCCACCGCCCCGCTGTCTATATCAACCGACACCTTTCTTGGGGTCTGATGAGCGTCTGCGTCGGGCGCCTTAACCCGCGCGTTCGGTTCATCCCGCAGCACCAGTTCTGCTTACCAAAAGTGGCCCACTCGGCACCGTCAATTCCATGCCCGGCTCCAAGCCTGCGAGCCGGGCCTCTTACCCATTTAAAGTTTGAGAGTAGGGCGAGGCCCGTTTCGGCCCCGCGGCCTCCAGTCATTTCTTTACCGGATAAAACTTGAAGTTTCGGCGCCGGCTATCCTGAGGGAAACTTCGGAGGGAACCAGCTACTAGATGGTTCGATTAGTCTTTCGCCCCTATACCCAGGTCGGACGACCGATTTGCACGTCAGGACCGCTGCGGGCCTCCACTCAGGGTTTCCCCTGGCTTCGCCCTGCCCAGGCATAGTTCACCATCTTTCGGGTACCACCGCGTATGCTCTGGCTCCGCTCTCCGCACGTGGGAAGAGCAGGCCGGTGGTGCGCCGCCCGCCCCCTCGGAGGGTTAGGACGGATCCCACCTCAGCCGACGCGCGCCGGCCTTCACCTTCGTTGCGCCTCCGGGGGTTCTGGTCCCTTCGACTCGCATACGCGTTAGACTCCTTGGTCCGTGTTTCAAGACGGGTCGTTCGGGGTCCGAACTTAGCCGCTGACCTTAGGCGTTCGGGTGCTGTGGGCCTGGATCGCCCCCCGCATCGCCGTAGCGGGCCTAGCCCGGGGCTGAGGACAGCCCAGCCGGCCCGCTTCGACCGAACGATCGGGGGGGGCCCCCATCCCCATCCCGGAGGAGGGGAGAACGCGGAAAGGACATTGCTCCACGGCCCCGGCGTTATCGGCGAAGTCGGAGCGAGGGGCTGTAGCGGAACGCCCGTGTCCGGGGGCCGCGTGGGGACTCCCTTCTCCGGACGGACCTACCTTCACCCTCGGGCCCTTCCAAGCCTAACCGGAGCCGGTCGCGACTCACCACCACGCGGGGAAAGTACACCGGGCGGGGCCGGACCTCCGTACGCCCGACAGGCCCGAAGTCCAGAGGCGAAGCGCAGAGCCGAAGCGGGGAGCGGTGGAGTCGGCACCCCACCCCTCTCGCCCGGATACGCTCGCACCCCCGACCGCGGAACCCGACGAGCGCGGGGCCGTCCGCCCGGCTGAATCCCCCGGGGCAGTCTTCTCGGTCCCCGTACGTTTACCTCTCAACGGTTTCACGCTCTGTTGAACTCTCTCTTCAAAGTCCTGTTTCAACTTTCCCTCACGGTACTCGGTTCGCTATCGGTCTCGTGCCGGTATTTAGCCTTAGATGGAGTTTACCACCCGCTTTGGGCTGCATTCCCAAGCAACCCGACTCCGAGAAGCCCGACCTACCCGGGCGGGAACGCGGGACTCGCTACCGGGCTTTCACCGTCTATGGGAAGAAGCCACGTTCGCGAGGACTTGGTCCCGCGTCCGCACCGAGACGGATCTTACGGACTTCCGTACGCTACATTTCCCGGCCAACCCCGGTCAGGGGAAAGTGGGATTCAGCGCTGGGCTCTTCCCTGTTCGCTCGCCGCTACTAAGGGAATCCTTGTTAGTTTCTTTTCCTCCGCTTACTGATATGCTTAAGTTCAGCAGGTCGTCTCGTCTGATCTGAGGCCGCACACAGAGGTTTCTTATGCGGGGGCGAGGGCGGAGGCGGAGGGCCGAAGGCTAGGGGCGAGGGGCGAGAGCCCGGCACGAGACCGAACTCCGCGACACCTTCCCCCCCACCCCGGCCGCTCGCCCGCCCGCTCACTCGCCCGCTCGCTGGGTTTAATCGGCACTCGCCACCCCCGCGTCCGACTGCGCGGAGCCCCGCTCGGGACTCGGGGAGAGACCGTAACGGACGTGGACCCGGACCTACTCGGCTCTCCCTCCGTTCCCTGTACGGAGCTCTCTCGCAACACGGGCCGCGTGGACTGGCTCGGAACCGAGTCTTCGTTTGGGAAGACGAAGGGCCGTTTTCAGGCCCTGCGAGCTTCCAGCCGCGGTCTCTCTCTCTCAGCGGGGGCGCGGAGACCGATCGATGGGTAAAGCGACCCTCAGACAGGCGTGGCCGCGGGATGGACCCCCGCGGCCGCAATATGCGTTCGAAATTTCGATGATCTGTGTCCTGCAATTCACATTAGTTAACGCAGATGGCTGCGTTCTTCATCGAAGCACGAGCCGAGTGATCCACCGCTAAGAGTCGTATTCGGGTTTGTGCCCGGCCCGTTACAGGCCGGGCGAAGGAAGCCATTCGAACAAGAGACAATTTTTGCCAATATATTTCAAGCCGGGTGCCTTCCACCCCCGTGCAGGGGGGGAAAGGTCATTGAACCTGGGCGTCACCACCGGACCGAGGAGTTACGGCCCGGGGGACGATCGCCCGAGTAGGTGCCCGAGACTTACGTGGTTTAGGAGACCGGGGTCTAGGCACCCGCCGTTCCCGGCGAGGCCCAGGGGTTTGGTTCGCTGCGTTACGGGTCCCGGTCTAAGGCATTCAGGCGTGCGCTCAAAGCCAAGCTCTCCACCCCGGAGGGTATGAGCGAGGCCCGGTGGTACGCTCCCAAGTCCCCGCTTAGGGGAAGGCGCTGGGTAGATCCCACCTAGTCAGGACCGGCGGGCACCGGCCGTCTCCTTTCGGGTGTTTATAAACGCATCCGGGGTTCGTGAGGCCCCTTCAACTCGCGCACCGGCCTTAGACTATTATACGGTCCGTCTCTGCGAAGCCAACATCGGGGGTATTTTGCATGCGCTCTTAAGCTCCGCTCTAACCCCGTGAGGGGAAAGAGTTTCGCCCGGCGGTACGCTCCCGTCCACCACCGCCCCCTGTGCCGGGGGGATGGGTTCAGGGAGATCCCACCGAGGCCGGCGAGCACCGGCCAACGCCCTGGGGGTGAGTAAGCCCCTTTGACTCGCGCACGCACAATCAAGCCTTCAACGATCAATGGTTTTTTGGGTTTAACTACCCGGCGGGCGGCTCCGGCGCCACTCTTCCCCCCGCGAACGGGAGGGGCGGACCGGGGTACCTATGCACCTAAGGCGGTCCTCGCATAACCCCGAGTTCCGAAGCCGGCTCGCTACGTCCACCCACCCGGAGGGGGGAGAGACTCACGTCGGCCGACGACGAAAGGTACGAGGCTTCTGCGGTCCATACCTTGAAGGTACCCGCCGGGGGGGAGGTTCGGCCTCTCGAGTCCGACTCGACAACCGGCACGGACGGCGGGCGCCGACCGCGGCCAGGTCACCGTTATTGATCCTTCCGCAGGTTCCCCTACGAAAACCTTGTTACGACTTTTACTCCCTCTAGATGTCCGGGTTCGATCGACTTCCCATCGCCCGGAGGCGACCCCCGTTCGAGGGCCGCCCCGGGGACGGTCCGAGGACCTCACCGAGGCATCCGATCGGTAGTAGCGACGGGCGGTGTGTACAAAGGGCAGGGACTTAATCGACGCGGGCTGGTGACCCGCGCCTACTTGGAATTCCTCGTTCGAGGGGAATAGTTGCAATCCCCTGTCCCCAGCGGGGAATGGCGTTCATAGGATTGCCCGCACCTCTCGGCGTAGGGTAACTTACATGTTGAACCAGCCATTGTAGCTCACGTGCGACCCCGGACTTCTAAGGGCATCACAGACCTGTTATTGCTCCATTTCTCAAGTGGCTTCTGTGCCACAAATCGCTCTAAGAAGTTTAGCCACCGACCGCTGATTCCCACCGGGCGAACCCCAACCTTCAGGCCCGCGGTAAGCGGGAGGGCACCGGGGAGGGGAGAGGGAAGGCGAAGGCGAAGGACGGACAACCCACACCCGGAGAGCGGAACGAGGTGCGGACGGCATCGGGGAGGGAACCGAACGCGAAGGGGAGAGGCCGGAGCCACCCACTCGACGCAGAACTGAACCCCCGTCAACCGCATCACCTCCCCGAACCGATCCGGGGTAGAACCGGACCCCCGCCGAAACCCCCAACACCCCCACCCCGATGGGGACCCCCCGCGAACGGGGACCTTCGGGGATAGAGTCCGACCCAGGAGAGGGGCCGTGTAACTACTTAAAGGATGGGATCTCGTTCGTTACCGGAATTGACCAGACGAATCGCTCCACGAACTACCAACGGCCATGCACCACCACCCACAGAATCGAGAAAGAGCCGTCAATCTGTCAATCCTTACCGTGTCCGGGCCGGGTTAGGTTCCCCGCGTTGAGTCAAATTAAGCCGCAAGCTCCACTCCTGGTGGTGCCCTTCCGTCAATTCCTTTAAGTTTCAGCTTTGCAACCGTACTCCCCCCAGAGCCCAAAGACTCGTGGTTTCCCGGACGCTGCCCGGCGGGTCATAGTCGTTAACCCAACGCCGCCGGATCGCGGGTCGGCATAGTTTACGGTCGGAACTACGACGGTACCTGATCGTCTTCGATCCTCCGACTTTCGTTCTTGATTAATGAAAACATTCTTGGCAAATGCCTTCGCTTTTGTCCGTCCCGCACCGGTCTACGAATTTCACCTCTCTCGGTGCGGTACGAATGCCCCCGGCCGTCCCTCTTAATCATGACCTTTGGTCCGTCAAACCCACGAAATAGGACCAAGAGAGCGGTCGGATACCCCCCCGGCTCGGGGAACCGTGCGGCGGCCAGAAAACGGCCCCGCCCGGCCGCCTCGCCGAAGAGCTCCGACTCGCCCCCCATGGGAAGGCCTTATTCCATTATTCCTAGCTCAGTCCATTCAAGGCACGCTTCGGCCTGCTTTGAGCACTCTGTTTTGTTCAAAGTAAACGCACCGGACCCTTCCGCCCCCCACGTATTCAACCGCGGCGGACGACCCAGCTAAGGGCCTCTCCGCGGAGGAAGGGAGCAGAGGACACCGGATGAGTAGGGACAAGGTCCCGCGACCTCCACCCAGAGACCCGCGGGGGGTCCCCAACCCCCCCGGAGAGGGGCAGCTTCCCACCGCGAAGTCCGGACGGGCAGAGGCCCGGCAGCCGGGACCCGTCCCCGGATCCAACTACGAGCTTTTTAACTGCAGCAACGTTAACATACGCTATTGGAGCTGGAATTACCGCGGCTGCTGGCACCAGACTTGCCCTCCAATGGGTCCTCACCCACGGACGTAGATTGAGTTCATTTCGGTCCCGAAACCTTCAAACGGGGCCTCGCACCGATATTTTTCGTCACTACCTCCCCGTGTCGGGAATGGGTAATTTGCGCGCCTGCTGCCTTCCTTGGATGTGGTAGCCGTTTCTCAGGCTCCCTCTCCGGAATCGAACCCAGATTCCCCGTTACCCGTGGTCACCACACGTAGTCCCGTAGACTACCGTCGAAAGTTGATAGGGCAGACACTCGAATGAGACGTCGCCGCCCCGAAGGGCTCTGCGATCGGCCAAAGGTTATCTAGAGTCACCAAAGCGGACCCGACCGGAGTCGGGAGGGGGTTTTTTGGTTCTGATAAATGCACGTATCCGTGGGGGGCGCCGAGGGGGGAAGGTGAACCAGTCACCGACCACCTCGAAACGGCACCCCCACTTCCAACGCTTCGTTTGCATGTATTAGCTCTGGAATTACCACAGTTATACCAAGTAACGTGTGGAGCGATCAAAGGAACCATAACTGATTTAATGAGCCATTCGCAGTTTCACTGTACCAACGCCCGTGTGTACTTAGACTTGCATGGCTTAATCTTTGAGACAAGCATATGATACTGGCAGGATCAACCAGGCCGATCCCTCTGGTACTCAAACCCGGCTTGGGGAAAGAGAGAGAGTCGGTGGTGCGTGGAACTCGACCCCCCGAAGGAGGAAGAGACGCGCACCGCGGAAAGGCTTTTCGAACGAGACCCCCCGGAGGTGGGTCTGCAATCGGGGGTTTGACTACTTGGAAAATGTACGATTCAAGGCCCGGACGGTGCAGGCTAGGGGCCGGTTCCTTCCCTCAATAGGATCCCGACCCTAAGGCACCACCGACTCGGACCTTTTAACGGACCCAAACTGCGGTGGAAATTAGACCGACGGATCGGCTAAGTCTCCCTCGGAACGATTCTGGGACAAGCGGACCCCCTGTTACGGGGGGTCCACGAGCCATGGAGGCTGGAGCACGTGGCGGGGAGGATCGTTCTAAAAGCCGGTATTATTTCGGATTAGAAGCCTGCCCCTGGTGCTCCGGGTATGCCGCATTTCGAACGGGCGTAAAGGACGTCCGTTTAAGGGAAGAGAATGGAAGAGAATTTCCTGGCCCCCTCAAAGCGCGAGGAGGTCGGCATAGGTTTTACGGTACGCCCCCCCCGGAGCCGTCTGATGTTCAGAAGACGAAGGGTTTTGCCCCCAATCTCGTAAGGTCGAGGGCTCACCACCGAACTTCCAGCCGCGGTCCTTGGTAGGACCGATACGCGGACAAGCCGCAAAATCCTGGCCCCCTCGCAGTGCGAGGAGGTCGGCAAAGGTTTTACGATTCGCCCCCCGGAGCCTACGGTTAGTTTTCTCGATTTAAGAAGACGAAGGGGGTCGGGGCCCGGGAACCGTAAACCGAGCGCCTCTTCCCCTGCGAACTTCCAGCCGCGGTCCTTGGTAGGACCGATACGCGGACAAGCCGCAAATCCTGGCCCCCTCGCAGTGCGAGGAGGTCGGCAAAGGTTTTACGATTCGCCCCCCCGGAGCCTACGGTTAGTTTTCTCGATTTAAGAAGACGAAGGGGGTCGGGGCCCGGGAACCGTAAACCGAGCGCCTCTTCCCCTGCGAACTTCCAGCCGCGGTCCGTTTAAAAAGACCGATCCGTGACACCTCTAATGCGCTCTTTGCCTCCGGCCGTTTCCAGCGCGGGGGCCCGGTGGTGCGCTCCCAAGTCCCCGCGGAGGGGAAAATCTGGGAGATCCCACATTAGACCAAGCGGAACGCCGGTCTTCGCCTCGGGGGTTTGTATGCCCCTTTCGACTCGCGCACGGGCAAGAGTTAGGTTAGGAACGGGGACAACTGCCGGCGGGCGGCCCGTCGCACCCACCCCGCAAGTGGGCAGGTGGTCGGTGGCCTGTGGACCCGCCGCTCGGATTCGTTTATAGTAGGAACCATAACGGGGTACAACCCTCATACGCTCGACCCCCTCACGCCCAGAGAAGTGTTCACCTCCCTGGGCATATATCGAACGAATCATCGGGATTGAAGGGGAGGCCACCCAAACCATCCCCTTAGCCCAGAGGGGTGCCAGTCCTCGGGCTTCGGTATTCGCATCACCGGGGTCTATGGAGGTCTCGACTTAGGTTTTGAAAACCTCCAGAGGGGGGGCCGGATTAACCACCACCCTAGCCCAGAGGGGTGCCAGTCCTCGGGCTTCGGTATTCGCATCACCGGGGTCTATGGAGGTCTCGACTTAGGTTTTGAAAACCTCCAGAGGTGGGGCCGGATTAACCACCACCCTAGCCCAGAGGGGTGCCAGTCCTCGGGCATGTCACTTCGCATCACCGGGGTTCTATGGAGGTCTCGACTTAGGTTTTAAAAACCTCCAGAGGGTGGGGGCATATCTTATCCCCACCCTAGCCCAGAGGGGTGCCAGTCCTCGGGCATGTCATTTCGCATCACCGGGGTCTACGGAGGTCTCGACTTAGGTTTTGAAAACCTCCAGAGGGTGGGGGCATATCTTATCCCCACCCTAGCCCAGAGGGGTGCCAGTCCTCGGGCTTCGGTATTCGCATCACCGGGGTCTACGGAGGTCTCGACTTAGGTTTTGAAAACCTCCAGAGGGTGGGGCCTGACTTACCACCAACCCTTAGCCCAGAGGTGTGCCACTCCTCGGGCATGGAATTCGCATCAACGGGGTCTACGGATGTCTCGACTTAGGTTTTGAACACATCCAGGGAAGCAGAGCGGACATTCCCATTATTTCAAGCCCATCGGGAAGCCACTCCTTTGGGCATAGCGTTTCGCATCGCTGTTACCCAAACTTACGTCTGATTTAATGCCTCCCTAATATCCCGACGGCACCAGGCTGAGAAACCATATGCCCACAGGATTTGAGGCGTTGGAACCTCGTTCGCATAGCCGACAACGATGAACCTCCCTCGGACTCGCTACGAGGCTTGAGGAGGGTCCTGATTTTCTTAAAATCTCAGGTGAGGGACTTAGAAAATTTTCACTTTAAAACCACAGACCTCCAGAGGAGAGACCGGGCTTATCACAACCTTAGCCCAGAGGGCGTCACTCCTCGGGCATGTCACTTCGCATCACCGGGGGTCCATGGATGTCTCGACTTAGGTTTTGAACACATCCAGAAGGGGGGGCCGGATTAACCACCACCCTTAGCCCAGAGGGGTGCCAGTCCTCGGGCTTTAAATTCGCTTCGCCGGGGTCTATGGAAGTCATTTTTTAGACCTCCAGAGGGGAGGCAACCCAAACCATCCCCTTAGCCCAGAGGTGTGCCACTCCTCGGGCTTGTGTATTCGCATCACCGGGGTCCATGGAAGTCATTTTAGACATCCAGAGGGGAGGCCACCCTAACCATCCCCTTAGCCCAGAGGGGTGCCAGTCCTCGGGCTTTAAATTCGCTTCGCCGGGGTCTATGGAAGTCATTTTTAGACCTCCAGAGGGGAGGCAACCCAAACCATCCCCTTAGCCCAGAGGTGTGCCAATCCTCGGGCTTGTGTATTCGCATCACCGGGGTCCATGGAAGTCATTTTAGACATCCAGAGGGGAGGCCACCCTAACCATCCCCTTAGCCCAGAGGGGTGCCAGTCCTCGGGCTTTAAATTCGCTTCGCCGGGGTCTATGGAAGTCATTTTTAGACCTCCAGAGGGGAGGCAACCCAAACCATCCCCTTAGCCCAGAGGTGTGCCACTCCTCGGGCTTGTGTATTCGCATCACCGGGGTCCATGGAAGTCATTTTAGACATCCAGAGAGTGGGGCCGGTCTTACCACCACCCTTAAGCCCAGAGGGCGTCACTCCTCGGGCATGAAATTCGGATTACCGGGGTCTATGGATGTCTCAACTTAGGTTTTGAACACATCCAGAGGGGAGGCCACCCAAACCATCCCCTTAGCCCGGAGGTGTGCACCTCCTCGGGCTTCAAATTCGAATCACCGGGGTCCATGGAAGTCATTTTAGACATCCAGAGAGTGGGGCCGGTCTTACCACCACTCTTAGCCCAGAGGGCGCCACTCCTCGGGCATGAAATTCGCATCACCGGGGTCCATGGAAGTCAGTTTAGACCTCCAGAGAGTGGGGCCGGTCTTACCACCACTCTTAAGCCCAGAGGGCGTCACTCCTCGGGCATGAAATTCGGATTACCGGGGTCTATGGATGTCTCAACTTAGGTTTTGAACACATCCAGAGGGGAGGCCACCCAAACCATCCCCTTAGCCCGGAGGTGTGCACCTCCTCGGGCTTGAAATTCGAATCACCGGGGTCCATGGAAGTCAGTTTAGACCTCCAGAGAGTGGGGCCGGTCTTACCACCACCCTTAAGCCCAGAGGGCGTCACTCCTCGGGCATGGAATTCGCATCAACGGGGTCTACGGATGTCTCGACTTAGGTTTTGAACACATCCAGGGAAGCAGAGCGGACATTCCCATTATTTCAAGCCCATCGGGAAGCCACTCCTTTGGGCATAGCGTTTCGCATCGCTGTTACCCAAACTTACGTCTGATTTAATGCCTCCCTAATATCCCGACGGCACCAGGCTGAGAAACCATATGCCCACAGGATTAGAGGCGTCTGAACCCCTTTCGCATAGCCGACAACGATGAACCTCCCTCGGACTCGCTACGAGGCTTGAGGAGGGTCCTGATTCTCTTAAAATCTCAGGTGAGGGACTTAGAAAATATTCACTTTAAAACCACAGACCTCCAGAGGAGAGACCGGGCTTATCACAACCTTAGCCCAGAAGGCACCACTCTTCGGGCATGTCACTTCGCATCACCGGGGTCCATGGAAGTCTCGACTTAGGTTTTGAACGCATCCAGAGGGTGGGAGCCGGACTTACCACCACCCTTAGCCCAGAGGGCGTCACTCCTCGGGCATAAAATTCGGATAACCGGGGTCCATGGAAGTCAATTTTGACCTCCAGAGAGGGGGGGGGCCTGGCTTACCACCACCCTAAGCCCAGAGGGCGTCACTCCTCGGGCATGAAATACGCTACACCGGGGTCCATGGAAGTCAGTTTAGACCTCCAGAGAGGGGGGGCCGGGCTTACCACCACCCTTAGCCCGGAGGGCACCACTCCTCGGGCTTGAAATTCGCATCACCGGGGTCCATGGAAGTCTCGACTTAGGTTTTGGAAACCTCCAGAGGGGGGGCTGCACTTACCACCACCCTAAGCCCAGAGGGCGTCACTCCTCGGGCATGAAATACGCTATACCGGGGTCCATGGAAGTCCTTTTAGACCTCCAGAGAGGGGGGGGCCGGGCTTACCACCACCCTTAGCCCAGAGGGCACCACTCCTCGGGCTTGAAATTCGCATCACCGGGGTCCATGGAAGTCTCGACTTAGGTTTTGGAAACCTCCAGAGGGGGGGCTGCACTTACCACCACCCTTAGCCCAGAGGTTCATCACTCCTCGGGCATGAAATTCGGATAACCGGGGTCCATGGAAGTCAGTTTAGACCTCCAGAGAGTGGGGCCGGGCTTACCACCACCCTAAGCCCAGAGGGCGTCACTCCTCGGGCATGAAATTCAGATAACCGGGGTCCATGGAAGTCAGTTTAGACCTCCAGAGAGTGGGGCCGGGCTTACCACCACCCTAAGCCCAGAGGGCGTCACTCCTCGGGCATGAAATTCGGATAACCGGGGTCCATGGAAGTCTCGACTTAGGTTTTGGAGACCTCCAGAGGGGGGGCCGGGCATACCACCACCCTTAGCCCAGAGGGCGTCACTCCTCGGGCATGAAATACGCTATACCGGGGTCCATGGAAGTCAGTTTTGACCTCCAGAGAGGGGGGGCCTGGCTTACCACCACCCTAGCCGAGAGGGCGTCACTCCTCGGGCATGAAATTCGCTTCACCGGGGTCCATGGAAGTCATTTTAGACCTCCAGAGAGGGGGGGCTGCACTTACCACCACCCTAGCCGAGAGGGCGTCACTCCTCGGGCATGAAATTCGGATCACCGGGGTCCATGGAAGTCAGTTTAGACCTCCAGAGAGTGGGGCCGGGCTTACCACCACCCTAAGCCCAGAGGGCGTCACTCCTCGGGCATGAAATTCGGATAACCGGGGTCCATGGAAGTCTCGACTTAGGTTTTGGAGACCTCCAGAGGGGGGGCCGGGCATACCACCACCCTTAGCCCAGAGGGCGTCACTCCTCGGGCATGAAATACGCTTAACCGGGGTCCATGGAAGTCAATCTAGACCTCCAGAGAGGGGGGGCCGGGCTTACCACCACCCTTAGCCCAGAGGGCATCACTCCTCGGGCATGAAATTCGCATCACCGGGGTCCATGGAAGTCAGTTTAGACCTCCAGAGGGGGGGCTGAGCATACCACCACCCTTAGCCCAGAGGTGTGCTCCTCATCGGGCATGAAATACGCTTCACCGGGGTCCATGGAAGTCATTCGAGACCTCCAGAGGGGGGGCCGGGCATACCACCACCCTTAGCCCAGAGGTGAGTCACTCCTCGGGCATCAAATTCGCATCACCGGGGTCCATGGAAGTCAGTTTAGACCTCCAGAGGGGGGGCTGAGCATACCACCACCCTTAGCCCAGAGGTGTGCTCCTCATCGGGCATGAAATACGCTTCACCGGGGTCCATGGAAGTCATTCGAGACCTCCAGAGGGGGGGCCGGGCATACCACCACCCTTAGCCCAGAGGTGAGTCACTCCTCGGGCATCAAATTCGCATCACCGGGGTCCATGGAAGTCAGTTTAGACCTCCAGAGGGGGGGCTGAGCATACCACCACCCTTAGCCCAGAGGTGTGCTCCTCATCGGGCATGAAATACGCTTCACCGGGGTCCATGGAAGTCATTCGAGACCTCCAGAGGGGGGGCCGGGCATACCACCACCCTTAGCCCAGAGGTGAGTCACTCCTCGGGCATCAAATTCGCATCACCGGGGTCCATGGAAGTCAGTTTAGACCTCCAGAGGGGGGGCTGAGCATACCACCACCCTTAGCCCAGAGGTGTGCTCCTCATCGGGCATGAAATACGCTTCACCGGGGTCCATGGAAGTCATTCGAGACCTCCAGAGGGGGGGCCGGGCATACCACCACCCTTAGCCCAGAGGTGAGTCACTCCTCGGGCATCAAATTCGCATCACCGGGGTCCATGGAAGTCAGTTTAGACCTCCAGAGGGGGGGCTGAGCATACCACCACCCTTAGCCCAGAGGTGTGCTCCTCATCGGGCATGAAATACGCTTCACCGGGGTCCATGGAAGTCATTCGAGACCTCCAGAGGGGGGGCTGGGCATACCACCACCCTTAGCCCAGAGGTGAGTCACTCCTCGGGCATCAAATTCGCATCACCGGGGTCCATGGAAGTCAGTTTAAACATCCAGAGGGGGGGGGCCGAGCATACCACCACCCTTAGCCCAGAGGTGTGCTCCTCATCGGGCATCAAATTCGCATCACCGGGGTCCATGGAAGTCATTCGAGACCTCCAGAGGGGGGGCCGAGTATACCACCACCCTTAGCCCAGAGGTGAGTCACTCCTCGGGCATCAAATTCGCATCACCGGGGTCCATGGAAGTCAGTTTAGACCTCCAGAGGGGGGGCCGAGCATACCACCACCCTTAGCCCAGAGGTGAGTCACTCCTCGGGCATCAAATTCGCATCACCGGGGTCCATGGAAGTCAGTTTAAACATCCAGAGGGGGGGGCCGAGCATACCACCACCCTTAGCCCAGAGGTGTGCTCCTCATCGGGCATCAAATTCGCATCACCGGGGTCCATGGAAGTCAGTTTAGACCTCCAGAAAGGGGGGCCGAACCTACCACCAACCTTAGCCCAGAGGGCGTCACTCCTCGGGCTTCAAACTCCCATCGCCGGGGTCCCATGGAAGTCTCGACTTAGGTTTTGAACCGTTCCGGGGTCACCTCCAGTGAGATAACGCGGAAATCTCACTATATTCATGCCCACAGGCGAACCAGAGCCTTGGGCTTGTCATAGTTACATACGGTGTACCCAAACTTTCGTCTTTTCTAAAGGAACCCTAATGTCCTGACGGCACCGCACTGGAAACCCCCATGCCCTCTGAATTTTTACCTCTCCGAGGTGCTCCGTTTTGGGCTTGCTACCTAGGGCGAAGAGGGTCAGAAATTTTTCTAAGTCCTACTTTAAAACGTCCCACTGGGAGAACACTAGGGTTAGCACTTTGCCAAAAAATCACGGCTGAATGCAATTTTCACGCCTCGCACCCTTTGTTCGTTTAGATTTAACAAAAAAATCAACCGACCCCCCTTTTTAACAACGCTTTGCCGAATTTAGCTCACTTTTCCCGGCCTGGAATATCTCACGCTTGCCCCCCACGGTACTTACCTCCGGGGAAGACACCCCCGTCGCTGCCAACGCCCATGCCCGGCCCAGGCTCACCCGACTCGGCCTCGCTCGCTCCATCGCCCGCTCCAAACCTCCGGGGAGAAGACCCCCATCGCCGCCAACGCCCATGCCCGGCCCAGGCTCACCCGACTCGGCCTCGCTCGCTACATCGCCCCGCTCCAAACCTCCGGGGCTGGACCTCCACCAACCCAGCGCACCTCTCGAACCTATCCGGCCCACACTTAAGCACTCCTCCTCGGACTAAACCATCCAGCCCGCGCCGCTGGAACGAGCGCCCACTGGAAGACCCGAGCCCCAAACCCGCGCGCTTTACGGTTCTCTATCTCCCCGGGCTCGGAGCACTTTTCTCGGCCATGGGACCTCCAGGGGGGGCCCTTCATGGCTCCGTCAATATTCCTTTAAGTCTCACTCCGCCCACTGGAAGACCCGAGCCCCAAACCCGCGCGCTTTACGGTTCTCTATCTCCCCGGGCTCGGGGCACTTTTCTCGGCCATGGGACCTCCAGGGGGGGCCCCTCATGGCTCCGTCATCATTCCTCTAAGTCTCATTCCGCCCACTGCGATACCCGAGGCCTTTAACCGCGGCGTTCACGGTTCTCTATCACCCCGGGCTCGGGGCACTTTTCTCGGCCATGGGACCTCCAGGGGAGGCCCTTCCTGGCTCCGTCATCATTCCTCTAAGTCTCATTCCGCCCACTGCGATACCCGAGGTCTTTAACCGCGGCGTTCACGGTTCTCTATCACCCCGGGCTCGGAGCACTTTTCTCGGCCATGGGACCTCCAGGGGAGGCCCCTCATGGCTCCGTCATCATTCCTCTAAGTCTCATTCCGCCCACTGCGATACCCGAGGTCTTTAACCGCGGCGTTCACGGTTCTCTATCACCCCGGGCTCGGAGCACTTTTCTCGGCCATGGGACCTCCAGGGGAGGCCCCTCATGGCTCCGTCATCATTCCTCTAAGTCTCATTCCGCCCACTGCGATACCCGAGGTCTTTAACCGCGGCGTTCACGGTTCTCTATCACCCCGGGCTCGGAGCACTTTTCTCGGCCATGGGACCTCCAGGGGAGGCCCCTCATGGCTCCGTCATCATTCCTCTAAGTCTCATTCCGCCCACTGCGATACCCGAGGTCTTAGACCGCGGCGTTCACGGTTCTCTATCACCCCGGGCTCGGAGCACTTTTCTCGGCCATGGGACCTCCAGGGGAGGCCCCTCATGGCTCCGTCAATATTCCTCTAAGTCTCATTCCGCCCACTGCGATACCCGGGCTCAGAGCATGTACTTCGGCCATGGGACCACAAGAGGGCGCCCTTCTTCAGAAACTGCTGACATCCAGGACCATTCAAGGGAGCGACCTGCCTCCCTATGCCCGCCACCGGCTCCCTCTAACCGGTGTACTGGCTCTCGGGGCCCGCGCCCCAGAGAACCAGAGTTTCGGAAATTGCACTAAGTCCAGACATCCAGGACCATTCAAGGGAGCGACCTGCCTCCCTATGCCCGCCACCGGCTCCCTCTAACCGGTGTACTGGCTCTCGGGGCCCGCGCCCCAGAGAACCAGAGTTTCGGAAATTGCACTAAGTCCAGACATCCAGGACCATTCAAGGGAGCGACCTGCCTCCCTATGCCCGCCACCGGCTCCTTCTAACCGGTGTACTGGCTCTCGGGGCCCGCGCCCCAGAGAACCAGAGTTTCGGAAATTGCACTAAGTCCAGACATCCAGGACCATTCAAGGGAGCGACCTGCCTCCCTATGCCCGCCACCGGCTCCCTCTAACCGGTGTACTGGCTCTCGGGGCCCGCGCCCCAGAGAACCAGAGTTTCGGAAATTGCACTAAGTCCAGACATCCAGGACCATTCAAGGGAGCGACCTGCCTCCCTATGCCCGCCACCGGCTCCTTCTAACCGGTGTACGGACTCTCGGGGCCCGCGCCCCAGAGAACCAGAGTTTCGGAAATTGCACTAAGTCCGATTTTCGCCCACTACGAGACCTAAAACCGTCATCCAGGATTTCACAGGGGAGTACCCACCTCCCCTATGCCCGCCACCGGCTCCCTCTAACCGGTGTACGGAGTCTCCGGGGCCCGCGCCCCAGAGAACCAGACCTGGACCGGGGGTTTGCTTTCGCCTTCCCCCCCCGACAAATGTTTGAGTGGACGGGATGACTTTCAATGGATCGCGGTATATGCACCCGCTCTGCCACTTATGACACCCGCACTCAGAATCAGGTCGTTTACGAGTCATTTCGCACCCCGGATCAAGGAACATGCGCTTAGGGACGGAAGGGCGGACCGAGGCGTTCGTTAGCCCCGGCCCTGGTTCCAGTCTCGTGCGGCTCTGGTCACCGGCGGCGGAGCGGAGTTTCCCCCGCCGCGCGCCGCGGCTATCCCGGACCAACCGTATCGAACCTCGGGCACGGACGTATCGCTCCTTCTAGGCGGGATTCCGACTTAGAGGCGTTCAGTCGTAAGCCCTCGGATGGTAGCCTTGCACCATTGGCTCCACAGCCAAGCGCGAATACCAAGTATCCGAACCCGCGGTTCCTCTCGTACTGAGCGGGGTTTCTATCGGAGCAACGCCACATCAGTAGGGTAAAACTAACCTGTCTCACGACGGTCTAAACCCAGCTCACGTTCCCTGTTAGTGGGTGAACAATCCAACGCTTTGCGAATTCTGCTTCGCAATGATAGGAAGAGCCGACATCGAAGGATCAAACAGCGGCGTCGCTATGAACGCTTGGCCGCCACAAGCCAGTTATCCCTGTGGTAACTTTTCTGACACCTCCCGCTTAAAACCCGTAAAGCAGACGGAAGGATCGTTAGGCCCCGCTTTCGCGGTCCGTATTCATACTGAAAATCAGGATCAAGCGGGCTTTTGCCCTTATGCTCTACGGGAGGTTTCCGTCCGTCCCTGAGCCCGCCTTAGGACACCTGCGTTACTCTTTGACAGGTGTACCGCCCCAGTCAAACTCCCCACCTGTCACTGTCCCCGGAGGAACTCGCCCCAGGGAGAGGAAGGGCCAGCCCCGCGCGAGCTTGCCTCCGACCCCCCACCCGAGGGGAAGGAGGACTCAGCGCCGAGCGACCCCTCCACCCGGGGCTTAGCACCTTTGAACAAGGAACCCCCAGCAAGGCAAAGGTTCCCACCGACACCCTCACCGGGTTAGTGAGGTAACGTGTAAGAGTAGTGGTATTTCACGGACGGCCCGCTCCGGTGCTGGCGAGCGGCGGGCCTCCCACTTATTCTACACCCCTTAAGTCGCCTCACAGTGACAGACTAGAGTCAAGCTCAACAGGGTCTTCTTTCCCCGCTGATTCCGCCAAGCCCGTTCCCTTGGCTGTGGTTTCGCTAGATAGTAGGTAGGGACAGTGGGAATCTCGTTCATCCATTCATGCAGGTCACCAATTAAATGACGAGGCATTTCGCTACCTTAAGAGAGTCATAGTTACTCCCGCCGTTAACCCGCGCTTCGATGAATTTCTTCACTTTGACATTCAGAGCACTGGGCAGAATTCACATCGTGTCAACACCCGGTCCAAGAGCCTTCACGATGCTGTGTTTTAATTAAACAGTCGGATTCCCCTTGTCCGCAGCAGTTCTAATTCGGCTGTTAGGTGCCGGCCGAGAGACCCGGCCCCGGAGGTCTCCCCCCGAGGCGAGACTCATAAGCCCGAGAGATCCACGGAGCCTAGGCTCGGCGCGCGAGGCTCCAGGGACACCGCCCCGACCCACCGAAGCCCCACCACCGGCGGTGGCCCGCTACGAGTCCACACACGCACGAGAGACCGCAACCCCCCCACGCGGACCTACGTTCCATTGCGTCCCTCCGCGTCCCATCGGGGGAGAGCGAAGGGCCGGACGCTCGAGCTTAGCCGGGGGCGGCCCACCCGGCGACGGGCGTCGGGAGCCCGGCCCGGCTTAGGTAGGGAGAGGGAGGCCGAAGGCGGTCATCCGACGGAGGTTAGTCCCGAAGGACGCTCCCCCGCCGGCATCCCACCGACGACCGGCTCCCCTACCGTCGACCTGACCGAGGCCCCCTAAGCGCCACCGCCGAGGGGGGGACACGCACCGGGGCTTAAGGTCTCGCTCGCCGCGACCCACTCTCATCGACCCCGACAGACAGACGGAGCCTTGTTCACGGGGGTTTGGATATACTGGGGGGACAATCTCTCGCCGTGCGCTTCCTCGCGCGCAGGACCCAGTGGGGGGGGGCCCGAAGGTGGACCGGGAACAGCTCCCCGTCGCACGGGCAGCACCGGGCTTTCGGACCCCGCATCAGCAGACACGGGCCCGACCGAGCTCAGCCATTAGAGCCAATCCTTATCCCGAAGTTACGGATCCGTCTTGCCGACTTCCCTTACCTACATTGTTCCAACACGCCAGAGGCTGTTCACCTTGGAGACCTGATGCGGATATGGGTACGGCCTGGGGGGAAATTCACTATACCTCCCCCGGATTTTCAAGGGCCGATGGGAAACGTCCCGGCCGTCGCATAGCGCATGCGACGCCTTTCAGAGCGTTGAGCCCCTATCTCGGGGTCGAACCCATTCCAGGGCGCTCCAGCTCTTTAGCAAGGAGAGAGAATCCTCCCCGGGGTCCCCACCGGCGTCTCCGGGTTCGTTTGCGTTACCGCCACGGGAGCGCCTCTCGGCGGCTCGATCTCCACCAATCCCAGGTACGGGGATATTGGCCCGATCCCCTTTCGGTCAGCGCGAGGCAGACGAGACCATCGCCCCAGCATTTTCCGAACGGCGCTCGCCTATCCCTTAGGACCGACTAACCCACGGCCAAGCGCTGTCGGCGTGGAACCCTTCTCCACTTCGGCCTTCAAAGTTCTCATCTGAATATTTGCTACTACCACCAAGATCTGCACCCGCGGCGGCTCGACCCAGGCTCGCGCCAAAGGCTTCTGCGCCACCGCGGCGCCCCTCCTACTCGTCGCGGCATACGGTCCCATGAGTCTCGGTTCTCTCTCTCATTCTCGCTGGCTTTTGGGGGGGGTGGGAGACAAGTACCGCCAGCGACGGCCGGGTATGGGCCCGACGCTCCAGCGCCATCCATTTTCAGGGCCAGTTGATTCGGCAGGTGAGTTGTTACACACTCCTTAGCGGATGCCGACTTCCATGGCCACCGCCCCGCTGTCTATATCAACCGACACCTTTCTTGGGGTCTGATGAGCGTCTGCGTCGGGCGCCTTAACCCGCGCGTTCGGTTCATCCCGCAGCACCAGTTCTGCTTACCAAAAGTGGCCCACTCGGCACCGTCAATTCCATGCCCGGCTCCAAGCCTGCGAGCCGGGCCTCTTACCCATTTAAAGTTTGAGAGTAGGGCGAGGCCCGTTTCGGCCCCGCGGCCTCCAGTCATTTCTTTACCGGATAAAACTTGAAGTTTCGGCGCCGGCTATCCTGAGGGAAACTTCGGAGGGAACCAGCTACTAGATGGTTCGATTAGTCTTTCGCCCCTATACCCAGGTCGGACGACCGATTTGCACGTCAGGACCGCTGCGGGCCTCCACTCAGGGTTTCCCCTGGCTTCGCCCTGCCCAGGCATAGTTCACCATCTTTCGGGTACCACCGCGTATGCTCTGGCTCCGCTCTCCGCACGTGGGAAGAGCAGGCCGGTGGTGCGCCGCCCGCCCCCTCGGAGGGTTAGGACGGATCCCACCTCAGCCGACGCGCGCCGGCCTTCACCTTCGTTGCGCCTCCGGGGGTTCTGGTCCCTTCGACTCGCATACGCGTTAGACTCCTTGGTCCGTGTTTCAAGACGGGTCGTTCGGGGTCCGAACTTAGCCGCTGACCTTAGGCGTTCGGGTGCTGTGGGCCTGGATCGCCCCCCGCATCGCCGTAGCGGGCCTAGCCCGGGGCTGAGGACAGCCCAGCCGGCCCGCTTCGACCGAACGATCGGGGGGGGCCCCCATCCCCATCCCGGAGGAGGGGAGAACGCGGAAAGGACATTGCTCCACGGCCCCGGCGTTATCGGCGAAGTCGGAGCGAGGGGCTGTAGCGGAACGCCCGTGTCCGGGGGCCGCGTGGGGACTCCCTTCTCCGGACGGACCTACCTTCACCCTCGGGCCCTTCCAAGCCTAACCGGAGCCGGTCGCGACTCACCACCACGCGGGGAAAGTACACCGGGCGGGGCCGGACCTCCGTACGCCCGACAGGCCCGAAGTCCAGAGGCGAAGCGCAGAGCCGAAGCGGGGAGCGGTGGAGTCGGCACCCCACCCCTCTCGCCCGGATACGCTCGCACCCCCGACCGCGGAACCCGACGAGCGCGGGGCCGTCCGCCCGGCTGAATCCCCCGGGGCAGTCTTCTCGGTCCCCGTACGTTTACCTCTCAACGGTTTCACGCTCTGTTGAACTCTCTCTTCAAAGTCCTGTTTCAACTTTCCCTCACGGTACTCGGTTCGCTATCGGTCTCGTGCCGGTATTTAGCCTTAGATGGAGTTTACCACCCGCTTTGGGCTGCATTCCCAAGCAACCCGACTCCGAGAAGCCCGACCTACCCGGGCGGGAACGCGGGACTCGCTACCGGGCTTTCACCGTCTATGGGAAGAAGCCACGTTCGCGAGGACTTGGTCCCGCGTCCGCACCGAGACGGATCTTACGGACTTCCGTACGCTACATTTCCCGGCCAACCCCGGTCAGGGGAAAGTGGGATTCAGCGCTGGGCTCTTCCCTGTTCGCTCGCCGCTACTAAGGGAATCCTTGTTAGTTTCTTTTCCTCCGCTTACTGATATGCTTAAGTTCAGCGGGTCGTCTCGTCTGATCTGAGGCCGCACACAGAGGTTTCTTATGCGGGGGCGAGGGCGGAGGCGGAGGGCCGAAGGCTAGGGGCGAGGGGCGAGAGCCCGGCACGAGACCGAACTCCGCGACACCTTCCCCCCCACCCCGGCCGCTCGCCCGCCCGCTCACTCGCCCGCTCGCTGGGTTTAATCGGCACTCGCCACCCCCGCGTCCGACTGCGCGGAGCCCCGCTCGGGACTCGGGGAGAGACCGTAACGGACGTGGACCCGGACCTACTCGGCTCTCCCTCCGTTCCCTGTACGGAGCTCTCTCGCAACACGGGCCGCGTGGACTGGCTCGGAACCGAGTCTTCGTTTGGGAAGACGAAGGGCCGTTTTCAGGCCCTGCGAGCTTCCAGCCGCGGTCTCTCTCTCTCAGCGGGGGCGCGGAGACCGATCGATGGGTAAAGCGACCCTCAGACAGGCGTGGCCGCGGGATGGACCCCCGCGGCCGCAATATGCGTTCGAAATTTCGATGATCTGTGTCCTGCAATTCACATTAGTTAACGCAGATGGCTGCGTTCTTCATCGAAGCACGAGCCGAGTGATCCACCGCTAAGAGTCGTATTCGGGTTTGTGCCCGGCCCGTTACAGGCCGGGCGAAGGAAGCCATTCGAACACGAGACAATGTTTGACAATATTTCAAGCCGGGTGCCTTCCCCCCCGTGCAGGGGGGAAGGTCATTGAACCTGGGCGTCAACCACCGGACCGAGGAGTTACGGCCCGGGGGACGATCGCCCGAGTAGGTGCCCGAGACTTACGTGGTTTAGGAGACCGGGGTCTAGGCACCCGCCGTTCCCGGCGAGGCCCAGGGGTTTGGTTCGCTGCGTTACGGGTCCCGGTCTAAGGCATTCAGGCGTGCGCTCAAAGCCAAGCTCTCCACCCCGGAGGGTATGAGCGAGGCCCGGTGGTACGCTCCCAAGTCCCCGCTTAGGGGAAGGCGCTGGGTAGATCCCACCTAGTCAGGACCGGCGGGCACCGGCCGTCTCCTTCGGGTGTTTAAACGCATCCGGGGTTCGTGAGGCCCCTTCAACTCGCGCACCGGCCTTAGACTATTATACGGTCCGTCTCTGCGAAGCCAACATCGGGGTTATTTGCATGCGCTCTTAAGCTCCGCTCTAACCCCGCGAGGGGAAAGAGTTTCGCCCGGCGGTACGCTCCCGTCCACCACCGCCCCCTGTGCCGGGGGGATGGGTTCAGGGAGATCCCACCGAGGCCGGCGAGCACCGGCCAACGCCCTGGGGGTGAGTAAGCCCCTTTGACTCGCGCACGCACAATCAAAGCCTTCAACGATCAATGGTTTGTTTAACGACCCGGCGGGCGGCTCCGGCGCCACTCTCCCCCCCGCGAACGAGGGGGGCGGACCGGGGTACCTATGCACCTAAGGCGGTCCTCGCATAACCCCGAGTTCCGAAGCCGGCTCGCTACGTCCACCCACCCGGAGGGGGGAGAGACTCACGTCGGCCGACTACGAAAGGTACGAGGCTTCTGCGGTCCATACCTTGAAGGTACCCGCCGGGGGAGGTTTGGCCTCTCGAGTCCTACTCGACAACCGGCACGGACGGCGGGCGCCGACCGCGGCCAGGTCACCGTTATTGATCCTTCCGCAGGTTCCCCTACGAAAACCTTGTTACGACTTTTACTCCCTCTAGATGTCCGGGTTCGATCGACTTCCCATCGCCCGGAGGCGACCCCCGTTCGAGGGCCGCCCCGGGGACGGTCCGAGGACCTCACCGAGGCATCCGATCGGTAGTAGCGACGGGCGGTGTGTACAAAGGGCAGGGACTTAATCGACGCGGGCTGGTGACCCGCGCCTACTTGGAATTCCTCGTTCGAGGGGAATAGTTGCAATCCCCTGTCCCCAGCGGGGAATGGCGTTCATAGGATTGCCCGCACCTCTCGGCGTAGGGTAACTTACATGTTGAACCAGCCATTGTAGCTCACGTGCGACCCCGGACTTCTAAGGGCATCACAGACCTGTTATTGCTCCATTTCTCAAGTGGCTTCTGTGCCACAAATCGCTCTAAGAAGTTTAGCCACCGACCGCTGATTCCCACCGGGCGAACCCCAACCTTCAGGCCCGCGGTAAGCGGGAGGGCACCGGGGAGGGGAGAGGGAAGGCGAAGGCGAAGGACGGACAACCCACACCCGGAGAGCGGAACGAGGTGCGGACGGCATCGGGGAGGGAACCGAACGCGAAGGGGAGAGGCCGGAGCCACCCACTCGACGCAGAACTGAACCCCCGTCAACCGCATCACCTCCCCGAACCGATCCGGGGTAGAACCGGACCCCCGCCGAAACCCCCAACACCCCCACCCCGATGGGGACCCCCCGCGAACGGGGACCTTCGGGGATAGAGTCCGACCCAGGAGAGGGGCCGTGTAACTACTTAAAGGATGGGATCTCGTTCGTTACCGGAATTGACCAGACGAATCGCTCCACGAACTACCAACGGCCATGCACCACCACCCACAGAATCGAGAAAGAGCCGTCAATCTGTCAATCCTTACCGTGTCCGGGCCGGGTTAGGTTCCCCGCGTTGAGTCAAATTAAGCCGCAAGCTCCACTCCTGGTGGTGCCCTTCCGTCAATTCCTTTAAGTTTCAGCTTTGCAACCGTACTCCCCCCAGAGCCCAAAGACTCGTGGTTTCCCGGACGCTGCCCGGCGGGTCATAGTCGTTAACCCAACGCCGCCGGATCGCGGGTCGGCATAGTTTACGGTCGGAACTACGACGGTACCTGATCGTCTTCGATCCTCCGACTTTCGTTCTTGATTAATGAAAACATTCTTGGCAAATGCCTTCGCTTTTGTCCGTCCCGCACCGGTCTACGAATTTCACCTCTCTCGGTGCGGTACGAATGCCCCCGGCCGTCCCTCTTAATCATGACCTTTGGTCCGTCAAACCCACGAAATAGGACCAAGAGAGCGGTCGGATACCCCCCCGGCTCGGGGAACCGTGCGGCGGCCAGAAAACGGCCCCGCCCGGCCGCCTCGCCGAAGAGCTCCGACTCGCCCCCCATGGGAAGGCCTTATTCCATTATTCCTAGCTCAGTCCATTCAAGGCACGCTTCGGCCTGCTTTGAGCACTCTGTTTTGTTCAAAGTAAACGCACCGGACCCTTCCGCCCCCCACGTATTCAACCGCGGCGGACGACCCAGCTAAGGGCCTCTCCGCGGAGGAAGGGAGCAGAGGACACCGGATGAGTAGGGACAAGGTCCCGCGACCTCCACCCAGAGACCCGCGGGGGGTCCCCAACCCCCCCGGAGAGGGGCAGCTTCCCACCGCGAAGTCCGGACGGGCAGAGGCCCGGCAGCCGGGACCCGTCCCCGGATCCAACTACGAGCTTTTTAACTGCAGCAACGTTAACATACGCTATTGGAGCTGGAATTACCGCGGCTGCTGGCACCAGACTTGCCCTCCAATGGGTCCTCACCCACGGACGTAGATTGAGTTCATTTCGGTCCCGAAACCTTCAAACGGGGCCTCGCACCGATATTTTTCGTCACTACCTCCCCGTGTCGGGAATGGGTAATTTGCGCGCCTGCTGCCTTCCTTGGATGTGGTAGCCGTTTCTCAGGCTCCCTCTCCGGAATCGAACCCAGATTCCCCGTTACCCGTGGTCACCACACGTAGTCCCGTAGACTACCGTCGAAAGTTGATAGGGCAGACACTCGAATGAGACGTCGCCGCCCCGAAGGGCTCTGCGATCGGCCAAAGGTTATCTAGAGTCACCAAAGCGGACCCGACCGGAGTCGGGAGGGGGTTTTTTGGTTCTGATAAATGCACGTATCCGTGGGGGGCGCCGAGGGGGGAAGGTGAACCAGTCACCGACCACCTCGAAACGGCACCCCCACTTCCAACGCTTCGTTTGCATGTATTAGCTCTGGAATTACCACAGTTATACCAAGTAACGTGTGGAGCGATCAAAGGAACCATAACTGATTTAATGAGCCATTCGCAGTTTCACTGTACCAACGCCCGTGTGTACTTAGACTTGCATGGCTTAATCTTTGAGACAAGCATATGATACTGGCAGGATCAACCAGGCCGATCCCTCTGGTACTCAAACCCGGCTTGGGGAAAGAGAGAGAGTCGGTGGTGCGTGGAACTCGACCCCCCGAAGGAGGAAGAGACGCGCACCGCGGAAAGGCTTTTCGAACGAGACCCCCCGGAGGTGGGTCTGCAATCGGGGGTTTGACTACTTGGAAAATGTACGATTCAAGGCCCGGACGGTGCAGGCTAGGGGCCGGTTCCTTCCCTCAATAGGATCCCGACCCTAAGGCACCACCGACTCGGACCTTTTAACGGACCCAAACTGCGGTGGAAATTAGACCGACGGATCGGCTAAGTCTCCCTCGGAACGATTCTGGGACAAGCGGACCCCCTGTTACGGGGGGTCCACGAGCCATGGAGGCTGGAGCACGTGGCGGGGAGGATCGTTCTAAAAGCCGGTATTATTTCGGATTAGAAGCCTGCCCCTGGTGCTCCGGGTATGCCGCATTTCGAACGGGCGTAAAGGACGTCCGTTTAAGGGAAGAGAATGGAAGAGAATTTCCTGGCCCCCTCAAAGCGCGAGGAGGTCGGCATAGGTTTTACGGTACGCCCCCCCCGGAGCCGTCTGATGTTCAGAAGACGAAGGGTTTTGCCCCCAATCTCGTAAGGTCGAGGGCTCACCACCGAACTTCCAGCCGCGGTCCTTGGTAGGACCGATACGCGGACAAGCCGCAAAATCCTGGCCCCCTCGCAGTGCGAGGAGGTCGGCAAAGGTTTTACGATTCGCCCCCCCGGAGCCTACGGTTAGTTTTCTCGATTTAAGAAGACGAAGGGGGTCGGGCCCGGGAACCGTAAACCGAGCGCCTCTTCCCCTGCGAACTTCCAGCCGCGGTCCGTTTAAAAAGACCGATCCGTGACACCTCTAATGCGCTCTTTGCCTCCGGCCGTTTCCAGCGCGGGGGCCCGGTGGTGCGCTCCCAAGTCCCCGCGGAGGGGAAAATCTGGGAGATCCCACATTAGACCAAGCGGAACGCCGGTCTTCGCCTCGGGGGTTTGTATGCCCCTTTCGACTCGCGCACGGGCAAGAGTTAGGTTAGGAACGGGGACAACTGCCGGCGGGCGGCCCGTCGCACCCACCCCGCAAGTGGGCAGGTGGTCGGTGGCCTGTGGACCCGCCGCTCGGATTCGTTTATAGTAGGAACCATAACGGGGTACAACCCTCATACGCTCGACCCCCTCACGCCCAGAGAAGTGTTCACCTCCCTGGGCATATATCGAACGAATCATCGGGATTGAAGGGGAGGCCACCCAAACCATCCCCTTAGCCCAGAGGGGTGCCAGTCCTCGGGCTTCGGTATTCGCATCACCGGGGTCTATGGAGGTCTCGACTTAGGTTTTGAAAACCTCCAGAGGGGGGGCCGGATTAACCACCACCCTAGCCCAGAGGGGTGCCAGTCCTCGGGCTTCGGTATTCGCATCACCGGGGTCTATGGAGGTCTCGACTTAGGTTTTGAAAACCTCCAGAGGTGGGGCCGGATTAACCACCACCCTAGCCCAGAGGGGTGCCAGTCCTCGGGCATGTCACTTCGCATCACCGGGGTTCTATGGAGGTCTCGACTTAGGTTTTAAAAACCTCCAGAGGGTGGGGGCATATCTTATCCCCACCCTAGCCCAGAGGGGTGCCAGTCCTCGGGCATGTCATTTCGCATCACCGGGGTCTACGGAGGTCTCGACTTAGGTTTTGAAAACCTCCAGAGGGTGGGGGCATATCTTATCCCCACCCTAGCCCAGAGGGGTGCCAGTCCTCGGGCTTCGGTATTCGCATCACCGGGGTCTACGGAGGTCTCGACTTAGGTTTTGAAAACCTCCAGAGGGTGGGGCCTGACTTACCACCAACCCTTAGCCCAGAGGTGTGCCACTCCTCGGGCATGGAATTCGCATCAACGGGGTCTACGGATGTCTCGACTTAGGTTTTGAACACATCCAGGGAAGCAGAGCGGACATTCCCATTATTTCAAGCCCATCGGGAAGCCACTCCTTTGGGCATAGCGTTTCGCATCGCTGTTACCCAAACTTACGTCTGATTTAATGCCTCCCTAATATCCCGACGGCACCAGGCTGAGAAACCATATGCCCACAGGATTTGAGGCGTTGGAACCTCGTTCGCATAGCCGACAACGATGAACCTCCCTCGGACTCGCTACGAGGCTTGAGGAGGGTCCTGATTTTCTTAAAATCTCAGGTGAGGGACTTAGAAAATTTTCACTTTAAAACCACAGACCTCCAGAGGAGAGACCGGGCTTATCACAACCTTAGCCCAGAGGGCGTCACTCCTCGGGCATGTCACTTCGCATCACCGGGGGTCCATGGATGTCTCGACTTAGGTTTTGAACACATCCAGAAGGGGGGGCCGGATTAACCACCACCCTTAGCCCAGAGGGGTGCCAGTCCTCGGGCTTTAAATTCGCTTCGCCGGGGTCTATGGAAGTCATTTTTTAGACCTCCAGAGGGGAGGCAACCCAAACCATCCCCTTAGCCCAGAGGTGTGCCACTCCTCGGGCTTGTGTATTCGCATCACCGGGGTCCATGGAAGTCATTTTAGACATCCAGAGGGGAGGCCACCCTAACCATCCCCTTAGCCCAGAGGGGTGCCAGTCCTCGGGCTTTAAATTCGCTTCGCCGGGGTCTATGGAAGTCATTTTTAGACCTCCAGAGGGGAGGCAACCCAAACCATCCCCTTAGCCCAGAGGTGTGCCAATCCTCGGGCTTGTGTATTCGCATCACCGGGGTCCATGGAAGTCATTTTAGACATCCAGAGGGGAGGCCACCCTAACCATCCCCTTAGCCCAGAGGGGTGCCAGTCCTCGGGCTTTAAATTCGCTTCGCCGGGGTCTATGGAAGTCATTTTTAGACCTCCAGAGGGGAGGCAACCCAAACCATCCCCTTAGCCCAGAGGTGTGCCACTCCTCGGGCTTGTGTATTCGCATCACCGGGGTCCATGGAAGTCATTTTAGACATCCAGAGAGTGGGGCCGGTCTTACCACCACCCTTAAGCCCAGAGGGCGTCACTCCTCGGGCATGAAATTCGGATTACCGGGGTCTATGGATGTCTCAACTTAGGTTTTGAACACATCCAGAGGGGAGGCCACCCAAACCATCCCCTTAGCCCGGAGGTGTGCACCTCCTCGGGCTTCAAATTCGAATCACCGGGGTCCATGGAAGTCATTTTAGACATCCAGAGAGTGGGGCCGGTCTTACCACCACTCTTAGCCCAGAGGGCGCCACTCCTCGGGCATGAAATTCGCATCACCGGGGTCCATGGAAGTCAGTTTAGACCTCCAGAGAGTGGGGCCGGTCTTACCACCACTCTTAAGCCCAGAGGGCGTCACTCCTCGGGCATGAAATTCGGATTACCGGGGTCTATGGATGTCTCAACTTAGGTTTTGAACACATCCAGAGGGGAGGCCACCCAAACCATCCCCTTAGCCCGGAGGTGTGCACCTCCTCGGGCTTGAAATTCGAATCACCGGGGTCCATGGAAGTCAGTTTAGACCTCCAGAGAGTGGGGCCGGTCTTACCACCACCCTTAAGCCCAGAGGGCGTCACTCCTCGGGCATGGAATTCGCATCAACGGGGTCTACGGATGTCTCGACTTAGGTTTTGAACACATCCAGGGAAGCAGAGCGGACATTCCCATTATTTCAAGCCCATCGGGAAGCCACTCCTTTGGGCATAGCGTTTCGCATCGCTGTTACCCAAACTTACGTCTGATTTAATGCCTCCCTAATATCCCGACGGCACCAGGCTGAGAAACCATATGCCCACAGGATTAGAGGCGTCTGAACCCCTTTCGCATAGCCGACAACGATGAACCTCCCTCGGACTCGCTACGAGGCTTGAGGAGGGTCCTGATTCTCTTAAAATCTCAGGTGAGGGACTTAGAAAATATTCACTTTAAAACCACAGACCTCCAGAGGAGAGACCGGGCTTATCACAACCTTAGCCCAGAAGGCACCACTCTTCGGGCATGTCACTTCGCATCACCGGGGTCCATGGAAGTCTCGACTTAGGTTTTGAACGCATCCAGAGGGTGGGAGCCGGACTTACCACCACCCTTAGCCCAGAGGGCGTCACTCCTCGGGCATAAAATTCGGATAACCGGGGTCCATGGAAGTCAATTTTGACCTCCAGAGAGGGGGGGGGCCTGGCTTACCACCACCCTAAGCCCAGAGGGCGTCACTCCTCGGGCATGAAATACGCTACACCGGGGTCCATGGAAGTCAGTTTAGACCTCCAGAGAGGGGGGGCCGGGCTTACCACCACCCTTAGCCCAGAGGGCACCACTCCTCGGGCTTGAAATTCGCATCACCGGGGTCCATGGAAGTCTCGACTTAGGTTTTGGAAACCTCCAGAGGGGGGGCTGCACTTACCACCACCCTAAGCCCAGAGGGCGTCACTCCTCGGGCATGAAATACGCTATACCGGGGTCCATGGAAGTCCTTTTAGACCTCCAGAGAGGGGGGGGGCCGGGCTTACCACCACCCTTAGCCCAGAGGGCACCACTCCTCGGGCTTGAAATTCGCATCACCGGGGTCCATGGAAGTCTCGACTTAGGTTTTGGAAACCTCCAGAGGGGGGGCTGCACTTACCACCACCCTTAGCCCAGAGGTTCATCACTCCTCGGGCATGAAATTCGGATAACCGGGGTCCATGGAAGTCAGTTTAGACCTCCAGAGAGTGGGGCCGGGCTTACCACCACCCTAAGCCCAGAGGGCGTCACTCCTCGGGCATGAAATTCAGATAACCGGGGTCCATGGAAGTCAGTTTAGACCTCCAGAGAGTGGGGCCGGGCTTACCACCACCCTAAGCCCAGAGGGCGTCACTCCTCGGGCATGAAATTCGGATAACCGGGGTCCATGGAAGTCTCGACTTAGGTTTTGGAGACCTCCAGAGGGGGGGCCGGGCATACCACCACCCTTAGCCCAGAGGGCGTCACTCCTCGGGCATGAAATACGCTATACCGGGGTCCATGGAAGTCAGTTTTGACCTCCAGAGAGGGGGGGCCTGGCTTACCACCACCCTAGCCGAGAGGGCGTCACTCCTCGGGCATGAAATTCGCTTCACCGGGGTCCATGGAAGTCATTTTAGACCTCCAGAGAGGGGGGGCTGCACTTACCACCACCCTAGCCGAGAGGGCGTCACTCCTCGGGCATGAAATTCGGATCACCGGGGTCCATGGAAGTCAGTTTAGACCTCCAGAGAGTGGGGCCGGGCTTACCACCACCCTAAGCCCAGAGGGCGTCACTCCTCGGGCATGAAATTCGGATAACCGGGGTCCATGGAAGTCTCGACTTAGGTTTTGGAGACCTCCAGAGGGGGGGCCGGGCATACCACCACCCTTAGCCCAGAGGGCGTCACTCCTCGGGCATGAAATACGCTTAACCGGGGTCCATGGAAGTCAATCTAGACCTCCAGAGAGGGGGGGCCGGGCTTACCACCACCCTTAGCCCAGAGGGCATCACTCCTCGGGCATGAAATTCGCATCACCGGGGTCCATGGAAGTCAGTTTAGACCTCCAGAGGGGGGGCTGAGCATACCACCACCCTTAGCCCAGAGGTGTGCTCCTCATCGGGCATGAAATACGCTTCACCGGGGTCCATGGAAGTCATTCGAGACCTCCAGAGGGGGGGCCGGGCATACCACCACCCTTAGCCCAGAGGTGAGTCACTCCTCGGGCATCAAATTCGCATCACCGGGGTCCATGGAAGTCAGTTTAGACCTCCAGAGGGGGGGCTGAGCATACCACCACCCTTAGCCCAGAGGTGTGCTCCTCATCGGGCATGAAATACGCTTCACCGGGGTCCATGGAAGTCATTCGAGACCTCCAGAGGGGGGGCCGGGCATACCACCACCCTTAGCCCAGAGGTGAGTCACTCCTCGGGCATCAAATTCGCATCACCGGGGTCCATGGAAGTCAGTTTAGACCTCCAGAGGGGGGGCTGAGCATACCACCACCCTTAGCCCAGAGGTGTGCTCCTCATCGGGCATGAAATACGCTTCACCGGGGTCCATGGAAGTCATTCGAGACCTCCAGAGGGGGGGCCGGGCATACCACCACCCTTAGCCCAGAGGTGAGTCACTCCTCGGGCATCAAATTCGCATCACCGGGGTCCATGGAAGTCAGTTTAGACCTCCAGAGGGGGGGCTGAGCATACCACCACCCTTAGCCCAGAGGTGTGCTCCTCATCGGGCATGAAATACGCTTCACCGGGGTCCATGGAAGTCATTCGAGACCTCCAGAGGGGGGGCCGGGCATACCACCACCCTTAGCCCAGAGGTGAGTCACTCCTCGGGCATCAAATTCGCATCACCGGGGTCCATGGAAGTCAGTTTAGACCTCCAGAGGGGGGGCTGAGCATACCACCACCCTTAGCCCAGAGGTGTGCTCCTCATCGGGCATGAAATACGCTTCACCGGGGTCCATGGAAGTCATTCGAGACCTCCAGAGGGGGGGCTGGGCATACCACCACCCTTAGCCCAGAGGTGAGTCACTCCTCGGGCATCAAATTCGCATCACCGGGGTCCATGGAAGTCAGTTTAAACATCCAGAGGGGGGGGGCCGAGCATACCACCACCCTTAGCCCAGAGGTGTGCTCCTCATCGGGCATCAAATTCGCATCACCGGGGTCCATGGAAGTCATTCGAGACCTCCAGAGGGGGGGCCGAGTATACCACCACCCTTAGCCCAGAGGTGAGTCACTCCTCGGGCATCAAATTCGCATCACCGGGGTCCATGGAAGTCAGTTTAGACCTCCAGAGGGGGGGCCGAGCATACCACCACCCTTAGCCCAGAGGTGAGTCACTCCTCGGGCATCAAATTCGCATCACCGGGGTCCATGGAAGTCAGTTTAAACATCCAGAGGGGGGGGCCGAGCATACCACCACCCTTAGCCCAGAGGTGTGCTCCTCATCGGGCATCAAATTCGCATCACCGGGGTCCATGGAAGTCAGTTTAGACCTCCAGAAAGGGGGGCCGAACCTACCACCAACCTTAGCCCAGAGGGCGTCACTCCTCGGGCTTCAAACTCCCATCGCCGGGGTCCCATGGAAGTCTCGACTTAGGTTTTGAACCGTTCCGGGGTCACCTCCAGTGAGATAACGCGGAAATCTCACTATATTCATGCCCACAGGCGAACCAGAGCCTTGGGCTTGTCATAGTTACATACGGTGTACCCAAACTTTCGTCTTTTCTAAAGGAACCCTAATGTCCTGACGGCACCGCACTGGAAACCCCCATGCCCTCTGAATTTTTACCTCTCCGAGGTGCTCCGTTTTGGGCTTGCTACCTAGGGCGAAGAGGGTCAGAAATTTTTCTAAGTCCTACTTTAAAACGTCCCACTGGGAGAACACTAGGGTTAGCACTTTGCCAAAAAATCACGGCTGAATGCAATTTTCACGCCTCGCACCCTTTGTTCGTTTAGATTTAACAAAAAAATCAACCGACCCCCCTTTTTAACAACGCTTTGCCGAATTTAGCTCACTTTTCCCGGCCTGGAATATCTCACGCTTGCCCCCCACGGTACTTACCTCCGGGGAAGACACCCCCGTCGCTGCCAACGCCCATGCCCGGCCCAGGCTCACCCGACTCGGCCTCGCTCGCTCCATCGCCCGCTCCAA
>NW_027100779.1:0-10000 GCF_029633855.1 Hoplias malabaricus
CACAATGTCACCAAAAATCAAAGGAAGGTTTCTTACAAGACATAGTGTCTGAATGGAATTGAGACCTATATTATTGCCACTGCTGTCCAAGTTAATCCTTGTAGGACGATTTTTGCGCTCCAAGTACCCATAGTCAAAAGCATAAATTCTAGAACACAGATCAAGTTTTGACAAAAAGTTTTCAGAGAGATACTCCAACAGTAATTTCATCTCATACTGTGCCACCCCTTCAAGAATGTCATGCATTATGTCCAAAGAGAAATTTTGGCAAACATGAAAATACTGTAGGCTGTTAAGAGTGGAATTGTGCTTTAAACCAAACACAGGTAACTTCTGTGGGTCTGACTGCAACTTATTACAATGCATTTCAAAAAGCTCTTTTCCACGTAGGATTATCTTGGGGTCATCCTCACAGTAAACATTCTGGGCATCATCTTTTTCAATCAAACACAACCGACAGAAATAACGTCCATTAAAAGACTCTGTAAACCCCAAAATTGTGTGCATCCCTAAGTTATCCCCAGTTATCTGACATATAGTGCCATGGACTTTTTCATTAGAGAAGGGTAAATCAAGGCCATTGTTCTCTAGTGTTTTGATGTCATTAATCAGAGGACACAGAATAGGATCAAATCCATATTTCTTCATATCTTCTGTATGAAACAGTGCAACCAAATGTATGTTCATCACAGCAGAGTTAAATTTTGGTGGCAGATTTCTGAGGACAAAATAGAGAGCACCCAATTTGTGAACACCACGTTTTGAACCCAATGGGTTAGAGGTTTCAAAGTCGTCATAGAATATCTGAATTTGTAAAGAGGTTGGTTGTTTTGAGAACAATGGATGTGTCTTAAAATAACTTCCATCACAAAAGTCTTCGTATACGTCTTTTTTTGATACACAACACTCCCCAAGCAGTCTACAAACATCAGAATTGCGGCAAATGAATTTTATTGTTTCCAAAATTGGAATATACACAAAGGTGTCTTTCACAGGAACTTGATCATAAGTACCTGTATGTTTATTTCGCCTTGCATCAAATCGAACTCCTAACATTATCTCTACTGGCTCTACTAGCCCCCATTTCTCACTGAAATATTTTGTTCTTTTAGATTCAGTATTAAAACTATCAAATGGGTTTTCAAAATTCTCAAGATTTTCTTCCAGCCTAGATCTTACAGGATCATCTACAGGCACAACAGACAGTATTTCATGCTTTACTTGGGAGTGCAGTCCTGTTGCAAGTTCTTCCAAATCACTAACAATTGTTGAAACAACACTATTTGCCATACCACTTCCTTGGAGTTTCGCAACAATTGAAGAGCAGATATTTTTTGTATTTTCTTTGTAAAGAAACTGTCCATTGTCCTCAAAACATCCAGCTTCTATGTTCTGTGTGACCCCTATGCTACCAACCTCTACAGTATCTTCAAGACTCTGAAAATTAGCCTGAAATGTCTCAGAGTTTGCTTCATCAGCACTCTGAGAAAAATCCCTCTCATGAACACTTATTAAATGCTTCTTGAAACCAGAATATGTTGAAAATTGACGCCTACAACAATCTTGTGCACAAATCAACTTAAACCTGGTGCTAGGATAAAAACTGTGAACAATCCTTAAATGAGTTATCAAGGGCTGGGGGGCCAAATGTACAGCCTGACAAATGAAACACTTAAACATTTTTTTTAAAACTTAGTTCAAAAGTTTTGCCCGTAACTCACGAATTCGAGGAGACTCATCTGTTGTTGTAACATCAATGAGGTAAACTGTTGTCTGCACAAAAGTGTAGAGCTGCACCAGCGACTCATCATAAGACAGGTTGAACACATAGTGGGATTTAAACAGTTCATCAAAAGCACCCAACGAGCTGCTGGCTTGGCAGGGAATGAGCTGTTTGTCCACAACAATGTAAAAAGTATCAATTCTCTTCTGGGTGCGGCCAACTGCAAGGATATACGGTTGTTTACCCTCTCTTCCTCGCAAGTGTTCATCTATGCTACAGCATGACTGAAAAACAGAAAAAACAAACACCTTAAAGAGATATTTCAACTTCTTACTGATAGTGGTATTTGCTGCTTAATGCAACATGCTACAGTTTGATCACTCAACTGGTAGGCAGTTTCAGTAAAGCGTGAATAATAATCTTAACTTCTTAAAAGCACAGTGGGAAGAAGAGCTGACAAGTTTTTAACTGTTTATTGCATGCCCATGACTCTAGGGTACCAGAAGTCCCTGCTGTTGAGAGATTGATGTACAGTTAACAATGTTAAAACTTTGATTGGCTCATTTGTTTTCGCAAATGTACATCACTGGGTAAAAAAATTGACTATGCATGTTGTTTCTTACTGAGTTAATGTGTGAAATATTCTCTCATGACAGTTTAACAGGTGAGACATACCTTGTGAAAGTGCACCATTTTGTCCACTGCATCACTAGGACTTATTTTGATTCTCTTTCGTCCAGCTGTTGGTGGCAAGAGATGAAGAAGGAGCAACAGAGACGCCATGTCACTGTCCCAGTCTATTAAGAAGAAAAAGAGAAATAGATGAATATCTTTTTGGAAGGCAGAAAGGAACTAGCACCAGCTAACTGAATATAATGGTTGCCCACGACTCTGGTTGTGTGTTCACATCCCCCTAGAGAGAGAGAGAGAGAGAGAGAGAGAGAGAGAGAGAGAGAGAGAGAGTGTGTGTGTGTGTGTGTTATAGATAGGTTAAATGCAGAAGACATTTTGTACAATGAAAAATTGCACATCATAAACCAAGCATGGTCATGTAGCTTACTGGTGTCATCATTACGTGCTAGTTTTTCAGCAGCATTTAGATGTTGTTGCAGCTCGGTTGACTGAGTCAGGCGTTTGGCCTCTTCAATAACCTTCGGCTTGAAAGCCGTGTCCCACTTCTCAAGCATCCTGGAGGCTGTTTCAGCACCAAACAGCAAAAGGAAGTCTTGATTCACCTGTAGAAACACACACAAACAACAGTTGTGTTAACTGCTATCTAACCAAATTAAAAACTGGACATAAATAACAGAAATGCATAACTCACAAGTCCTTTAATATCCAAAAAACGGGGGAATGTTTTTAAGACATCTGTGGTCCTCTGTGGGTCATGCACTAAGTCCTGGCGATGTTGAAAGGTTAACTTCATCTTCTGAAACACGCTTGCTTCATCAGGACAGTGAACAAGAAATGATATAGCCTCTCGGCAGGCATCTCCATCAACCTGCGGAGACACTGTGGCTGCTGATCTTCGCCGATTTGGTCCTTGTGCTTGAGGTGCTGTAATGGCTTTAGCTGGCTGATGAGATCTATTCCTGGACATTGTCTTCAGGCGCCATGCTAAATATCCTGTGCCTTTTTCCCCATCATAGAAGTGCTCCTGTTAAATTATTTTCCCCAAAAAAATTGTATTACTCAATACATATTACACAAAATTATAAATTTATAAAATCACTCATTGATCATACACAAAAGGCAGGTACAGAAGTGTGAATGAATGGAAATGGAGCTGCTAGAGATGAACAATTAGTGAAAGAACCAGAAAATCAGAGTCACAATTAGTAGGTTTGTAGTTTTTGACTTAATGGCATTAATTCAATACATTGATTGGCACTGGGTGCATTCTCATTGATGTGACTTGTCATGAAGGTGTAAAATAAATATTAAAACAGGCAAGTACCACATTCACTTGCCTGTGGTACTTTGGCATCCCATAAAATTATTGAAATTTTGCCCCTCTTTTAAAGTTACTTTAAAAAAGCTCTAGTCTGTGAAACTAGTGTTTTTTAGAATGTAAGACATAAAGAAAACACTTACATAACCCTTTGGAGAGAAAGGATCTTTAAGTGACGGAAATAGTGTAATGATCCCCAGGGCATACTTCTCTTTCTGTTTACGGGAAGGAATCCTCCTTTAGAGCAAAAACAATATATAACCATACAATTTTATTGACTATTGGGTTCAATAATTGTTCTGACCAATCTGTTCTGAAAAATTGTTACATTTATTCTTAAAATATTTCTACTCAGTTTGAAACTTTTACAACTAACTTTATAAAAAAAAAAAAAAAAAAAAAAAAAAACCTACACACAAAACACTTACCCATGCATCTCAGTCATATGGCTAGCCAGTATGTTGACAAGCTGCCTCCGGGTGCGGTGCTTCAGTGATTTGTCTGATTTGTACTCCTCAAGAACATCCTGACCTCCAGGTTTATTAAGCAAGGCATTCTCTACCATCTACTCACATGAGAAAAACAGTTAACTGTATATTTCAAATTAAGGCTGTAATATGGACACCATACCAAAACTTGCACATTCAGCCTAAAGATATGGTCACACTATGCTTCTGTCAATGAATTGTTGCAAGCAAATTTACTTTCATAACAGGATTCATCACAACATTTCAGTGACTTAGGGAGGAAATATATTTAATGTTTTTACTAATTTTTGTTTTTATTGTTTATGGTTGGCAAGTTAGAAAGTGACAATTCTGCAAGCCAACACAAACAACAAATGTCTAGTGATTGCAGATGTAGGGTAAAATTAAGGGTAAAAGAGTAAGAAAAGTGATCTTTCTTTTTCCTCACTCCTAACATATTCACTGTGGCATTCACCATTTGAAATCTCAAAATAGTCAAATTTAATTTGAAACATCCTGATGCTTTGCAGAGTCCAAAATTATAAACTGCTCAGATACCTCTTTTGCAGCTTCTGATTCAGTAACCTCTGTGGTAGACCTGGTTCTATTTCTGTATCTTTGGCTGAGGAAGTCACTGTCACTTGAAAAAGATGACTGGGTATCCGTGAGAGAAGATGGTGTTGAATGATCTAAAGGAGAAAAATCTTTAAAAAGAAAGAGGAGATGGGGGATAAACCTTAATTATCTAATATATATATATATAAATAAAAGCATGGGACAATCATACCCACAACCATATTTGAAACTGTACTGGCTAAGGGATGTTGGGGTGGCTTCCTAGACCAGGATCAAGCCTAGTCCTGGACTACACAGCATTCTGATTTTTAATTGAAAGGAGGCAATAGTCCAGGGCTAGGATTAATCCCTGTCTGGGAAACCAACCCACTGAGTTATCTTTTGCTTAAGTGTATTCATTACAAAAGATAAAACTTACCTTCATCTGAAACACTGTCACGTACTGTGAAGCATAAATCAGGATTGGCCTCTATCAGCTCAAGAAAGACATCTTCCTCCACTGCTGTGTCAGTTTCATCAAAAATGTAAAGTCCAGCTGCATCAGGAATCCCAAACTTGTTTTTGACTAAAGGATGTACAACAAGACACCAGATAAGCAGGTTTAAAACTGTACGAATATACAAACAAAACTAACATTTATATGCAAGCAGAGCACTAAAAGTGCCAACAGTCATCAATTTTAAAACTAAAATAAATGACACAAAAAGTGTGGAATTTCTTATGCTAAATAACCAAGAGAAGCAAGTTAAATTTGGAAGATGAAAACTGTTATCACAAAGTAACAGCAGGAAAATTCACTTTCAGTGCTTCCTTGTATTTTACTGTCAACAGGCTTGCAACAGGAAGCTTACAAGTGACTAATGTTGGTAATGCGATTTAACAGACACCAGCAACTTGCTTAAATTAATGAATGCCTTTAATAACATTACAATAAATTATACACAGTACAGAAAATCTGATCTTGAAATAACTATACCACATAAAAACTTGGGTTACACAAGATAGCTACTCACCTTCACTAATAAAGTCCAAATAGGTGAATCCTGCCTGCAATCGAATGTACTTCTTGGTACTTTGGTATTTTACCTTTAGCAACATACTGACATATTACAGGACCTGCACACAGTGGAGAAAACTTAACTTCATCCAAACAGACAACGTATTTAATAACTTTAAAAAACCTACAAAAAACAAACAAAAACAACTATTTTACACGCTAAAAAAGGCGCGCTCTGTGGGCATTAGCGGCAGTGTTAGCAGGCCGCTAAACAGCAGTTGCAATAGAAAAAAGGCGCGCTCTGTGGGCACTAGCGGCAGTGTTAGCAAGCCGCTAGCAAACAGTTATAGAAAAAAGTGCGCCCTGTGCGCCTTAGCGGTAATATTAGCAGGCCGCTAACCAAAACGTAGTTATAATATAAAAAGACGCTCTGTGGGGATTAGCGGCAGTGTTTGCAGGCCGCTAACAAGCGGTTACAATTGAAAAAGGCTAGCCAATACGCAGCAGTTAAAAAAGGTTCGATTTTAACGGCACATATAGTGATACAAAGCTTCACACCACAATAGATATTAACACAATTTTATATAACGAATAACGGCATGTTTTAGTAGATATATTGGGTTCTTACCTGTTGAAATTGTATATTTCCGAAACTGGATCTTCTCAACCGTCACCGAGAGCTCCAGAAAAGGCGGTCGTTAAAACCGGATGTAGAAATAACTCAGTCAGGAGTGTATGCACTCAACTCGCTTAAAGAGCACCACCCCCAGAGCTCTTTTAGCACCGCAAATGTAAAAACAACACCCAAATCAACACCCATTAACTCGAAATAATTTTCACTGGAAAATTAACTCCAAGTCACACTACAGATTTTGCTGTGTAGAGTGTAGTGGAGTTACAAGTGTGGAAGATAATGATAGACACTTTTGTCCCACCGTCCAATGGGAAACCTAAAAAGAGGACATTCTCATGTCTGGTTCTGTACCAAACCGTTCCCTACACCCTACATAGTGTTCTTCACAGATTTCAAAAGTAATACTACACTCAGACAGTGCACTACATGACAGAGGGACAGATCATCTTGAATAGAAATGGTTTAGTTATCTGACATGTGATATCAGGGCGGCACGGGGGCGCAGCGGCTAGTGTCGCAGTCACACAGCTACAGGGACCTGGAGGTTGTGGGTTCGATTCCTGCTCCAGGTGACTCTCTGTGAGGAGTGTGGTGTGTTCTCCCTGTGTCTGTGTGGGTTTCCTCCGGGTGCTCCGGTTTCCTCCCACAGTCCAAAAACACACGTTGGTAGGTGGATTGGTGACTTCAAAGTGTCCGTAGATGTGAGTGTGTGAGTGAATGTGTGTGTGTATGTGTTGCCCTGTGAAGGACTGGCGCCCCCTCCAGGGTGTATTCCCCGCCTTGCGCCCAATGATTCCAGGTAGGCTCTGGACTCACCGCGACCCTGAATTGGATAAGGGTTACAGATAATGAATGAATGAACATGTGATATCACTATTTTAGAGCAGAGACCTTTATTTTATATCAAACACTGTGCACTACCTATGGTGGAGGGATATTGAAAAATGCCATTGACAAAATGATGGACAGCATTAGAGCTGCAGCTTGGTGTGATGTGCAATGTCATAGCAACAGTTGATCACGACATGTTAGTAAGCAATTGCGTATTACCTCAATATTTACTGTAGTAGCCTGTCAACACTCACACTTTTAAGGTTAGTAAATACAGTGTAGTACCTGTGTGTAGTATACAACTGGGACACAGCCTTTCTCTAGCTCTCTCTAAGTGTGGAAATCCATGTTCAAATAGACAAAATAATGTAAAAATAATTTACATGGAAAATCATAAAGCAAAGGAGCAGCAACACATCAGCGCCCAATGCCAAGTGATGGTTAGAGGGGTATAATATTCGGCCCCCCAGCACTAGACAATAGAGCTCCATCCATTACCTCTGGGATGAGTTGGAGACGTAGCTGACCCTGTTTGAATGGCTGATGACAATCAGATTTTCACAGCTATGTTGCACCATAAAGGCTGTTTCTGCAGTGAAATAGAGTATAATTTAATAGCCTGAATTTCAGAAGAAAAACAAAATGTTGCATGTGCAGATGTTACAAATCCAGATGTTAACGCCAAGTGTAAACATTGTGAAAAAATGTGGAGTGGCATACTGACAATTTGAGCATTTTTATTAGGCCTAACTGTGACAAACCTGGACCCTATGAACCGCAGTGTGTGAAAAAAACCCAGCAGGTGACCGCTGTCCACTGTGTGGTCAAGCGACGATTAGAGTGGACAATTCAACACAGAGTCGGACTGGACGCTTTACATCATCGCTGTCAATCTCACTAATGTGGTTTTTATGACCTGGATCAAAGGAAAAACGAGGTAGCCATGTTGAAGCCAAACCACTGTGTGTGTGTGTGAGTGTGTGTGTGTGTTTCCTCTGGATGAGAAGGAGGAGGGTTGAAAGAGGTTTAAACTTCAATTAAAGTGTCCAGTGCCAGAACAGGTCTGAAAGAGCCCAGCACAGTATGTCAGCCAAAGCAATTACCACATCCACACACACACACACACACACACACCCACACACACACACACACACACACACATGTGAGAGGTTGAAATAATATTTTGTGTAATGATGCAAATTGCAGCAATTATCTCATTCTTTCTGTCTCTCTTGCTCTCTCTCTGTCTCTCTCTCTCTATCTCTCTCTCTCTCTCTCTCTCTCTCTCTCTTTCACACACACACACACACACACACATTCCTGAAGCTGAGCCCCCAAAGCTCAACAAACTGTTAATAAAGCAGTACACCACCCCAGTCTCTCCATTTTGTCTGCACTAAACCAGCTGTAAACATGGCGGCCCCCATGTAAGAGACCCCCTCTATGGATCATGTGACTACATCTAAAGCTGAAATAACTTACAACAATGTGTTTGTGGTTGTCCCCTTCCAAGGAACCAGGTTTAAATGTCTGTCAGATGTTACTCACTTCCTCTCCAATGCATCACTGCTATTTCCCACCCACAGCCTATGACTCTCCCCCTCACACAGCACCCGGACAGTGGGGGGCTTCCTCTGTGCAAACGTGGGATCCACTCGGAACAGAAGCACCGCTGGGATTTGAACTGAGGATGACAGTGTCTCACAGATCAAAAGTTCATGAGTTCAATGATGGTACAGACAAAGTGGAAAAAAAAATTGTAGAGACAATGGAGAAATGGCTGAGAGACTGTGAGGAGATGGTGGAAAGACAAGAGATAGACAGTAGAGAGACTGTGGAGAGACCATGGAGAGACGGTAGGGAGATTGGAGTAAGACAGGGGATAGAAAGTACAGAGACTGAGGAGAGACTGGAGAGACCATGGAGAGATGGTCGAGAGATTGTGGAGAGATGGTGGAAAGACAGAAGGTGAGATGTGAAGAGAGACAATGGAGAGATCGGAGAAAAGACAGTACAGAGACTGAGGAGAGACTATGTAGAGACAATGCAGAGATGGTGAAGAGACTGTGAAGAGACTATGGAGAGATGGTGGAAAGAAAAGGGATAAAAACAGGAGATAGACAGTGGATAGACTGAGAAGAGACAGTACAAACACTGAGGAGAAACTGTGGAGAGAGAATGGAGAGATGGTGGAAAGACAAATGAAAGACATTGGAGAAATGGCAGCGAGGCAGATGAGAGACAATGGAGAGAATGTGGATAAATGGTGGAAAAGACAGGAGACAGTAGAGAGAGTGAGGACAGCCAGTGGATAAAAGACAGTGTAGAAACAGTGGAAACACTGTAGAGAGACTCAAGAAAATTTTGAGAGACTGTGGAGAGACAGTAAAGAAATTGTGGAAAGAGTGGAGGGGCAATGGAGTGATGGTGGAGAGACAGTGAAGAGAGAGTGCACAGAGTGGAGAGACAGTGTAGAGAGAGTATACTCTGAAAGTGTAGAGCCAGTGGAGATTTTGTGAGGAGATGGTGGAGAGACAGTGAAGAGACAGTTGAGAGAAAGTTTAAAGAGAAGGTAGAGACAGTGGAGATACTGTGAGGAGATGGTGGAACATAGAGAAAATAGAGACACTGTAGAGAAATAAATGAGATAGTGCCGAAACAGAAACGAGACAGAAACGAGACATTGTAGAGACATTGGGCCTTGTGTGATGTCTCACTCGAATGACACATGTGTTTTGTGACTAAACACCAGGCGGTGTCATTGCTCTCGCCTCAGAAAAACAAGTGTGAGATTATAAAAACAGACCAAACATCTGTCTTT
>NW_027100779.1:12500-20000 GCF_029633855.1 Hoplias malabaricus
AATGAGTTTTCAACTGCTATCTCTATTATTTTTCCCATTAATAAAAAAACAAACATCATCTTTATAGAGAACTGGAAATGTAAAAGTGTTATATTCCTGTCTCAAACATCACTGTATCAAAGATCACGTGATACCAAACCTTCTGAGTGTAGTAAACTTTAACTGTGAGCGCTTTAACAACTTTGAGGATTAAAGTTTGAGAACTGCCATCATCAATTAAAGTAAATTCAAGTGCAAACAGTGGTCCCTGCTGCTTCTGAAGAGCACATCTGCAGACCGCAGTTGTTCTCCTTCTGCTACACCCTGCTTTTACCTGCTGCTGAATTTAGCTCCTCTATTCCGAGCTCGCCTCAATGACACCTCATTAATTTCCTTGTAGAAATTCACAAACCCAAATTCGTACAGAATCATGATGAGGCGGGTCATCACGGGTCATCGAAGTGAGTGGAACTGATCCGATTCTCTCCAGTCGGCTCCACGGAAAACCTCTATTAGTTCCAGACGTCCCGACAAAGCTAATGGCATCTGGAATCTGGGCCATTTTTTCCTCTTTGTACCGCAGTTTAAAACTGCTAACATCCCTAACTACTCCTCTTTAGTCTCTGGTTCATTTACATAACTGACAACAACAACAGCTGGCTTTAAAATGCGCACCCACACACACACACACACACACACACACACACCCACACACACACACACACAAATAAACGTTTGTCTTTATTTTGAAACCCAAACTTTCTTGGGAAACAGCTGCACAGATAAAAACATGGCCGTGCAAAGGGATGGACAGTAAAGTAAATACAAATCTTACTACAGTGTAATCTGCATTATTGCATTCCTATAGGTTCTAGAGTGTATATATAAATATATATATTAATTGTAGTTCATTACTTAATGGCATATAAGAAATTGCTAAATCACTAATACTTCATATTAGTTCATAATTTATAGTGAGGCTTAACTTACGAACTTTAGTAAGGACCACAAACTGAGCATCTTGCCCCTAACAAAAGGTTATACATACATTTCTGTCTGAATGGCCATTGTTACATTAGGTCCCACTTCATATTAAGTGTCTCTAATAACATGAGTTACATCAATAGTTAAACATGAGCAACATATGCAATAACAATGTAACTACTGGTGAATAAGTGCCTGTTACAGATGGATTTGCGTAAAGTTTATGTAATTATATATGTGTATCAACTTTAGTTTTGCTGTTTGTAATTACACAAGTGGATATTCGCAGTTATAACACCATATTATCTCTCAAAGGCAAAACTGAAGTTGATTACCCAGTAAGAAAATCAAACTCAACCTTAATCCTGATACTAACTCTAACCCTGGTGACTTTATTAGTGCCATGAAAGCAAGTTGTAGTTTGGTCAGGAGACTGGCAACAATAACCTCAACCCTACACTTAACCCTAATACTAACTAACATCTCTCTACTAACATCTCCCCTGACAGTTTACAGCACTGTTTCTACAATTCTTCTTCAGGTTCAGTACAGTGTGTGTGTGTGTGTGTGTGTGTACTGAAACAGTGCCTCCAGTTGACAGGAGCTTGTTTTGTGATTTCTGGAAATCTTGTTTACCAACATTTTAGTGAAGGGGCTTCAGTTTCTGGCCTCTAGAACACCACAAATATTTATATAGGCTTTAAACTTTGGGTGCAGACTGATTAATGTAGCACTTTATAGCTTCAAATTACTTTAGAACATGGCACACATTTTAAAGTATTAGTGCCTTATCCAGTTGTAGGGGAATAACCTCCAGAAATCACTTGCCATTTACTTCATAAAAAAGAGAAATGTGAAACAAAGTGATTTGCACTGGATAAGCTTCAGGTGCGTCGTGCTGTTCTTATCGTTCTAAATGCATTAAAGCTGTGAAAAGAGTTTTCATACTAGTCATGATTCACTGTAGGGGGGTATGCACAACTCCGCAAAAAGGTATGCTATGAGTTATTATGAGTGTGTAGGAGGGGCTTCACCAAGTCTGGGTGACCATGACCTCAGCAAACTCGACTACAACCTTCCCGCAGCATAACGTATGTATCTGTTTAATCCACCTCCCAAAAAAAAAGATATCAGCAACAACCCGGCAGGCCCCAGGGCATGATGGGTGAACAACGGTGCAAGTAATCGCTCTTTGGCACCAAGTGCCCTCCCCCGCTCGCCCTGTCTTTCATCAGTGCTCCACTCTTTCGCCCGCTCTGTCTGTTTTTACGAGGTGTAACCGCTCTCAGTTTTACAGTAATGGAGGATCTCATTATCCGTCCATTTCATAATTTCTGCTAGTGCAACTCCTGCTCTTTTCTCTACCATTGGCACTCTGGCTCTCTCTCCCTCCCTCTCAGCTCACCACCTCTCTCTCTCTCTCTCTCTCTCTCTCTCTCTCTCTCTCTCTCTCTCTCTCTCTCTCTCTCCCTCTTTTTATCTCTCTCTCTCTGTAAAGGCATGGCATCCTAACCAAGGGAAAAGTGGGACCTCGAAATGAGATGCTAAGGTCATTAACTTTTATCCCTCGACTGGGCGAGCCATTTTACGAGGGAATGCCAAGGTCTCATGAAAAAAAAAAAAAAAAAAAAAAAAAAAAAAAAAAGAACGGCGATGAGGAAAACAATAAAAGAAAAAAAAAGAGAGGGAAAGTCTGAACCATGCATTAGGAGAAAGTTCTGGGTGTTAAAGGCCATAATATATATGTGTGTGTGTTTATGAATACCCGATATATATTACACTATGGGGACCTGTTTACACACACACACACATACATTATGGGGACTTGCCTTTCTTGTGGGGATCACCAATGCATCCCAACACTGTAAATCATTACATTTTAAAGTAAATAAAGGTTGTCAGTGTGTCTGAAGCTTGAAGTTAAGGTAAGAGTTAAGGTTTTAGGGTTGGGGTTAGGGATCAAGTTTGGAGTTTACTCTAGAAATACAGAAAGTAAATGGTAAGTCTTCATAAAATCAATTGACGTTTATGTGAGGTCCCCACAGTTCACATATACAAGATCATGTGTTTGTGTATATGTGTGTGTGTGTGTGTGTGTGTGTGTGTATGTATTTCTGGCCATGGAGCTTGGTCAACCGTTTGGTCACTAATCGCTAAAAAGCGTCGCCACGAAGACCAAGCAGAACAATGACATTCCCATTATTCCTTATGAGACAATTATATACAGCGTAAAATACTGAATCTATCGAGGGTCCTTGAAGCCATCCAGCCGCCAGCTATAGCGTTAATCTCCCAATCAGGTGGTGAATGTGGATGCCCGTTAAATCCATTACACTGGCAGTTGCGGTGGGGTAGGTGCCAGGTCCACATTGCTGCTGGTGCATTGTGGGTAAAGTGGTGCTCATTTGGGGCTGTGGAGGAGGAAGGGTTGCTGAGCTAGGGCGGCATGCAGGAGCATAAACCTGTAATTTAGAGCTGCTGATGCACTTTGTGGTGTGTGTGTGTGTGTGTATGTATTCCAAGTTCTTGTCTCTTCATAAACCTTTAAAAAGTGCTACTAAAGAAGATAAGCTGAGGATATCGCAGTGGCAAATAGCATTCTTGGAGTTCTTGAGTCAAATCTAAAACCAGGGTTCTTCAGTTCTGGTCAGAATCAGCTAATATCCAGCACATTTAGGTGATTTCCTACTTTAGTTCCCAAGCATTGGTCTAAGCATTGTCTTGTTTATCAGCAGTTTAACTCCTGGAGCTGCCACAGCAATACCTAAGACCTTCTGGGTGGATAGGATTTATTAATGTAGATATTTAATAGTTTATATCACAAAATATAACTAAAACAGAATTTCATTTTTAGCTCTACCCCTTGTTTTTGAGTGGTATATTGCCCTTTGGAACTGAGTGCAATGAAATGAGTGACCACTCAAGAGCCTGATATGTGATCAGCTTTCATGATTTGTAAACTAGGGATAACTGCTATCTAATTATGCATAATAAATGTATTGATTTATTATTTTAAAAGATTTAAATATTAAAACAAATAATGTTAATAAATGTTTAGATTTCTGAGCCTGGATTCACATATTCCCCAATAAAACACAGGCCAATTTGCACTGACACACACACACACAGAGAGAGAAAGAGAGAGAGAGAGAGAGAGAGAGAGAGAGAGAGAGAGAGAGAGAGAGAGAGAGAGAGAGAGAGAGAGAGAGAGAAAGAGAGAGTACATTTACATATATAAAGGGTTGAATATCCATCCAGGGTCCATCAGGGTGAGTTAATATCCCCCCGAGGTGAACTCACTGCAGGCTCTCTTTGGCTACCTTTGAACTCCATTTAGTGGTAAATACACCACTTTTCACAGAGTGTCAAAGGCACAAGGTTCCAGCGCTGCTCGTCTGGGCTTTACTGCACTTTTATTACGGACACTCAGCATATTTTTGCCTCCATCTGCAGTTTCCCTCCCTCCATCACAGAGCTCCTAGAGTCACCATCCTGAACTTTGCTTCAGTGTGTTTGTGTGTGTGTGTGTGTGGCTGTATGTTAGTTAAACAGTGGCAGGAGATTTTTGACACAGTGTGTGAAAACACCACTTGCCGTGTGCATTCCTATGGGTTCCAAAGTGGCTTCGGAACATTCTTGTTGCATTTAAATCAAAAATGAAGGGGGCTCCCACACAGCTGCAGGGTCTTGGGGTCCTGGGTTTGCTCCTCACCTCAGGTCACTGCCTGTGAGTAGAGTAGTGTGTGCTCCCCTGGTCTGTTTGGATTTCCTCAGGGTGGTCTGCCCCCTACAAAAAATAAAATAAAAAAGTCCTCAGGTGTGAGTGTGTGAGTGACAGGGTGAGTGTGTGAAACAGTCCTCAGGTGTGAGTGTGTGAGTGACGGGGTGAGTGTGTGAGTGACTGGGTGAGTGTGTGAAACAGTCCTCAGGTTTGAGTGTGTGAGTGACGGAGTGAATGTGTGAAACTGTCCTCAGGTTTGAGTGTGTGAGTGACTGGGTGAATGTGTGAAACTGTCCTCAGGTTTGAGTGTGTGAGTGACGGGATGAGTGTGTGAGTGACTGGGTGAGTGTGTGAAACAGTCCTCAGGTTTGAGTGTGTGAGTGACTGGGTGAGTGTGTGAAACAGTCCTCAGGTTTGAGTGTGTGAGTGACGGGGTGAGTGTGTGAGTGACTGGGTGAGTGTGTGAAACTGTCCTCAGGTGTGAGTGTGTGAGTGACAGGGTGAGTGTGTGAGTGACTGGGTGAGTGTTTGTGTGAGTGACGGGGTGAGTGTGTGAAACAGTCCTCAGGTGTGAATGTGTGAGTGACATGGGGAGTGTGTGAGTGACGGGGTGAGTGTGTGAAACTGTCCTCAGGTATGAGTGTGTGAGTGACTGGGTGAGTGTGTGTGTGTGAGTGACAGGGTGAGAGTGTGAGTGACTGGGTGAGTGTGTGAGTGACGGGGTGAGTGTGTGAAACAGTCCTCAGGTGTGAGTGTTTGAGTGACAGGGTGAGTGTGAGTGACGGGTTGAGTGTGTGAAACTGTCCTCAGGTATGAGTGTGTGAGTGACTGGGTGAGTGTGTGTGTGTGTGTGAGTGACAGGGTGAGAGTGTGAGTGACTGGGTGAGTGTGTGAGTGACGGGGTGAGTGTGTGAAACAGTCCTCAGGTGTGAGTGTTTGAGTGACAGGGTGAGTGTGTGAAACAGTCCTCAGGTTTGAGTGTGTGAGTGACGGGGTGAGTGTGTGAGTGACTGGGTGAGTGTGTGAGTGACGGGTTGAGTTTGGGTTTCACACACTCACCATAGTTGAGCGGTTACTCTAAATGTCTGTTCTGTTGTTTCAGTTTATAACATGTTTATATGCTGTCTTGTGAATATAATGTTAATCTGAAATAAGCAACAATGGGGTGTTTGTTAATCATTTATTAACTGCTTGTTAATTGTTAATACACTTGATTTAATCATTACCTTTGCTTCCCAAACTAGTGATAGACAAAGCCTCCAACTAATGTGAAGTCCCACTCTAAACTCCAAAGCTAACCCGGCGAACGTGGACGCTATTGGATTTCTATCATATTTGGCCCAGTTGATGCCTGCTGAAAAGGTTCAATAATCCCTCTGTTTGTATTTCCACAGCGGCTTGGCAGGGAGACGGTAATGTAGTCGGTTCTTTGACCCGTATATCATTACCACGGACCCGTGTTTGGACCTGCCCCAGGCTTTGGATCAGCGAGGTTGTGGGTTTTACGCTCCTGAGGTTTCTGCGGGTTTGCTGAAGAAAGCCTGCCTGTGGACCTTCACAGTGAATGTGCGTCATGTTTGCCTGCGATTCTAAACAGTTTCTCTGACCACTGCGCAAAGGTAATGCAGCAAATCACTGACCAAACGCTTCTCTTTCTGGGTTTTATTCTTCCCTCATAGTTCATTGAAGCAAGTGGCCATTGTGTCAGACGTGTCCAGTTTAAATGAGGCTTTGACGAAATAGAAAATATCTCAAAATAATCTGGGTTTGATTTTTGTTTTTTTTGTGGTATTTTTTGGACATATATTTTGATGTTAATATTTCAAAAGATGAACATCATGCTAATGACACATTGACATTGAAAACAGCCGTTTGATTAATCAACTAACTTCAGATTCCTCCTTAAGTGGAAATGTAGGGTAATATTAGGCGTACAAATACGTTTTAATGCCTTTTACTGTGTAATCTATTATTGTAATTTAATGTTCATAAATTCTCCTGCTCTTTAGCTATTTTATGGCAACTGTTACATAAATTAAAAATGACAGTTGTAAATGTATTCCACAAAAATTAACCTAAGAATTAAGCAAGGAGTTTTTTTTGGCTGCTGCATTTGTTATGATCCCATTAGGAAAAAGCACTGCAAACACATGATGGATTTGCTCTGTTCTTGAGGATAATATTGTATCTAAAAATACATTTGATTTAAAGATTTAAAGAGGGTATTAAAAAGGGTATTTCAATGTTACGTGATCCTGAGCATGAATTATGTATTTAATTACACTTAATTTATATATATATATATATATATATATATATATATATATATATATATATATAATACATAATATTCATCCTTATTTGTTGCAGATTTTCATCAATTAATTCATTCTTTCATTGGTACCACTTTAAAATAAGACTAAGTTTATAAGAGTTTATAAATGGTTTATTAGATCTTTTTAATGGTTATTAATTACGATTGGTGACTCAATTGTGTCCATAGGTGTGAGTGAGTGTGCGATTGTGTGTCGCCCTGTGAACACTGGCGCCCAGGGTGGGTTCCCGCTTTGCAACCAGTGATTCCGGGTAGACTCCGGACCAACCATGAACCCAAACAGTTTCAGACTATGAATTAATGTTAAAGGGTTAAAGTTATTAACAAATATGTGTGGTACGATATCTAACTTAACAGTGTAGATGGATTTGGGTTCACAATTTGGCATCCAGCAGGTGATTATTGCAAATCATATATATATGTTATAAATGATTTTTAATGTCTTTAATGCATACTTATTAAGCATTAATAAACCATGTAT
>NW_027100779.1:25000-34855 GCF_029633855.1 Hoplias malabaricus
CACACACACACACACCCTCAACCTTCACCTCTCCTCTACTCTCTTTCTCTTTCTCTCTCTCTCTCTCTCTCTCTCTCTCTCTCTCTCTCTCTCTCTCTCTCTCACACACACACACACACACACACACACACACACACTCACACAGACACACACATACACACCTCTGCAAGTGTGTGTGTGAGATCATGCTGTTCTAATGCTGAAAGAACAACAAACAAGGGGAAATGTTTTACTACACCTCTGCATCACCAGGCCCAGTTCAAACACAACGGTGAGGTCCATCTGCTGCAAAAGTGTGTGTCCGTCCAATGTGGACAGATGAGACAGGAAAGGTCTCCTCATTTCTGGCCTTTCATTCCTCCACCCTTTACTCTGCCAAGAAACTGGACCAGGTCAAAAGGAACACTAATGTTATGTGCAAGCAAATCAAATTCATTTGCGTGTTGTTTTTGGATGGATCTCATATCATTAACTGGTAATGATATATCCCCCTAGCTCCTCCCCTTTGCCTCTTCCCTCTTAGCTCCACCCCTTGGTGTATTCCCTCTAATGGTTTCCCCTTAGCCCCACCCCCTTAGCACCTTGCTTAATTCCACCCCCTTAGTCCTTACTTCTTAACTCGTTTAATTGTAACGTTACCCCCTACATTTAATGTATTCCCTTTAAAAGGAACACTACATAACATTTTGACATTAAAATTACAGCTTCAAAATCATTGTGATCCTCCACTGACATGTAATAGCAAGACGAGACCCTTTGTTTTTGCTACTCTGGGCTCAGCGCTGCAGAAACTGCTCTACGTAATGTTTGGAGGAGGGTAGGAACCCCCCCCCCCCCCCCCATCTATACTGATTTCATTAAAGTGCTGCAGAAAAAAAAAATAATAATCTATTTTAATTTCTAACCTTAACTCTTTCCCCTTAGCCCCTCCCCCTTATGGCTGACCTTTTTGGCTCCTCCCCTTTGGCTCTTGGTTAAGGGCAAGTCCACCCTGTTCTTCCAGCTTGGAATCCCCCCCACCACCCCCCACACCCTCCCGAGAGGTTCTCACCTTTTCAGCAGTTCCTCCAAGTCCAGGGCAAGACTCCCAGTGATTCACATCCTCTGGGCTCTTAAAAGCTTTTCGTTCTGTCCCTTCCTTTTCCACTACACTAGTAATCTTTTAACATGTGCTGACCAATGCCATGTCAGCATCATTGTAAGTTATTGGACAGTAAATGACCACCACCCATCACTGTCACACCCATACATTACACAATAAATTACACAAAATGTGCATTACAAACCTGCTCACCAGCACTAATGCATTAGCGCATGCTAACACATGTCCAAGGCTAATAAATTAGGCCCAAAGTGGCATGATGTAAACACAAGACAGAATAAATCAAGTGCTTTTAAAGGACAAACACCAACAGCTTGATAAACAGCCCCAGCTTTTGTTTGGCTTGTCCAGTGGTCAATAAATCATCACTGCCTGAAGGAAACCCTGTATCTCCATGACGGTAATGTAAAGAGAAACTTACTGTCGTATCTTGATTGCTTGATACTACAAGGGGATTTTATTATGTTGAATTCAGGGTCATTCCTATTGGTCCATTTGTCATCAATTATGACAACATAAAAGATTCATTAAGTAGTGAATAGAGCAGGGTAATATTCAAAAAAGTTCTGATGCTGAAAACAACTTTGAACTGGTTCATGAGTCAGTTGAGAATCACTTACTGAATATAATCAATTTGTGAACAAGAAAAGATGAATCGGTTTGTGAATCAAGAACATAAAGACAGTTTATGACTCAAGACTCATGAATCACTTTTGAAGCACTCTGTGAACTGGGCCGTGTGAATAAATTTGTGAATTTATTTGTGCATCAAGACTCCAGAATCAGGTCATAGATTGGTCTGTGAATCGAGACTTATGTATCATTTTATGGATTAATTTGTGAATTAATATGAATCAGCAAATGAATAAGTTTTGGAAATAAAAAAGAATGTGAATCAATTTGGGAATTAATTTGGGAATCAGGATTCATGAATTATTTACAGATTGGCTTTTTGAGATTTGTCTTTATTTATTTTTCAGTTTTGGAATCAGAATTGTGAATCAACTTAATAATTAATATTTGAATTGTGAATCAGGATTTGTAAGTGAATCAGAATTAGGAATCAACTTGTGAACTGAACTCTGCAACTCTGCACCGAAGGACATTTTACTCAAATGACCAACTGAAAACTGTTAAAAAACAAATGAAATAGTCACACAGTAAATGTACATTGAATGTTTTGGACATATGGGACTCATTAACCCTTTGAATACTGAAAGTCACAGGTTTACGGTGCCCTAACAGACTACTAAATCAGGGCTAAACTCTTAAATGAATGAGGATAGGATATTATTAGCAAGCCTTGCATGCATTTCTATTGGGATAAAGAGCCAAAACACCTCATTAAAAGTGTACCAGCGAGTATGTATGTGTGTGTGTGTGGGAGGGGTTTTTTATATATATATATATATATATATATATATATATATATATATATATATATATATATATATATATATATATATATATATATATATATGTGTGTGTGTGTGTGTGTGTGTGTGTGTGTGTGTGTGTGTGTGTGGAGGCCATACCTGACTAGCTCAGTAATGTTTTCATTCATTAAACCAACTTTTATGAGTTCCTCCAAAACCACACTGGTACTTAGTGCACCATTCTGCACCTGGCACGTTTTTTCAGAACAGTCTTTAGTCCATTCTTTTCTTTCCACTCGTCCTTTTGTTTCACTGGGTTCCCAGGCACTGCTCGTCCCTCCAGTTCTGCTGCCGAGAGGGGCAGGGAAAATTGTGAGGAAAAAGGTTTGGCGTCTAATTTGGCTGCTTAATCATCTCATTTAATGCATTGTTAGGCCCATTAAAGGACGGAGGCTTCACAATGGCGGCCCTTAATGCGGCGCATGGGAGAGGCTTGAAGGGTTACCACCAAGTAACACTATGACAGGTAGAATTAGTAGATGTCTCAGGAAAATGACCCTCCAATTTTCCCTCTCCTTCACTCTCTCTCTCTCTCTCTCTCTCTCTCTCTCTCTCTCTCTCTCTCTCTCTCTTTCTCTCTCTCTCCATCCCTCTCTCCATAGGCACCATGTTCTCATTGTTGAGTCACATTTTCACTGTTGATGAAGCAACCCAATTTGACCCTAATTTTTTTTCTTTCCTTTCCAAAGACCTCATCTATCATGTTTGTGATTGCTTATAATTGCAAGACCAAAAGGGAGAGGCTTTTCCGAGTGAATGCTCTCTCTCTATCTCTCTCTCTCTCTCTCTCTCTCTCTCTCTCTCTCTCTCTCTCTCTCTCTCTCTCTCTCTCTCTCAAATCTCTGTCTTTATAAGACCATTCACCGTGAACAGAAAACAGCTGTTATCTAAAGTACCTCGTTTGTTTCACACTGTCATTCCCAAAACAGCTAGCTAGTTCACTTGCTAGCTAGCCTTTAGCATAGCAGTGTGCTGGTAGGCTTCAGTCATGAAGTTTCTGATTGACAGAAATCATGTAACAGTGGCTAAACTGATCCAAAATTTGTAGATGATCATTAAAATCCTTATAATTTAATTCAAACATATGTTGAAATGCAGCCAGTAAATCTCCATTGGAACATATTCCCATCAAAACGGCACACCTGTGGAGCAGCTGCTTATGAATGCAATGTAGCAATGTCGAGTGCCAAATGTGGGGAAGCCTGGACTTTATATACAGTGAATCAAAGGATGGAGGTCGCCCTTTTATTTTAGAAAGAAAAGAGAAAATAGTTTTATTTAGTGAACCATATTCTTCCATATACTGATCAAGAATTATGGATATTATTTTGATTATTGAATTTTGGACAGTCCCACATATGATTAATTGCACACATCATATTGGTGCAAAACCTATTAAAACTCTATTCAACACTGGAGTGGTTCAATCCAAGAGTGTAACGAATCAGTCCTGAAATAGTGCACACTCACACTATGCAATGCCATGTATTCAGCCCTGTGCGGTAATACATTGCTTAATAATTTCAGCATAACTTCCATGATATCCGACTTCTAGATGCTCATCTTGAATACATTTTAACATTGGTATGAGCATTAGAAAAGAAAGTAATCGTGCCATCTATGCTGCTAATAACATCTCATCCCTCAAGGCCTCACGGCCTCATAGCTCAGCTAGTCATTTGAAGCTTTGAAAAGCAGATGTTGTCTATGTTTCCTTTCAGACCTGGAAAAATAGAGGCTGGGAGAAAGAAAGGAAAGGGAAAAGGCTTGGGAATTCCCAGCCACTTCTCTCTTCCATCATTTGAATAAGTCTGTAAGCTGGGCGACTCTCGGCTTAGCTTGACTTTACGTACTCAGATCTTGTCAGAGTCTTTTTGCATACTATTCCTGGTAGTTATTAATGTCTTCATGATTTGTGCCTCTGCTTAAACCAGTCTGGATAGAAGTCGCTATTTCTTACCTTTCTAGAGTATGTCTCAGTTGTTCATCAGAGAAAGTTGTTGTTTTAGAGGTCTCACTTCATAGTGTGGCAGTGTTGTAATAACTATATTATTACATATTAATAACCCTAACACATAACAAAAATGTAACTTCTGGTCATGTAGTCATTGATACAGATAGATTCCAGTTGTACAGCTCTTCTATAAATATACCCACCTCAGTATTTGAATTACATATAACTATATAAATACATATATGTAATTACATAGCATTGACGTTGTAATTCTGGCATATTTCAATTATGAGGTAAACTCTAATACTGTATTGTGTGTAATAATAATAATGTATTATATACATCACTGTTACATGGCAATATCCATTTTACAATATTACTTAGATAAGATTAGTTAGAGATATTAAAAGTATTGTATAAATAAAATGCATTATTACTATTACTCTATTAGAAGGAATTGCCAGTTTCGAAAGCCTAGACCAAAATGGGCCTAAAGTGTGTAGCAATTGTGGTGCCAAAAAAAAAAAAAAATCATAAAAAGATGCAGTTCTTCTTTAATTCCAGGCTCTGGGAGTGACTAATCTACACCTAAAAATAAAAACGAGGGGAGATACAGCACATTATGCTGCAAATGGTTGATAGTGGGTGGGAATGGAAGGGAGGAGAAGAAGGGTAATAGATCTGGCTACAGTACAAGGGCACAGTGTGTGTGTGTGTGTGTGTGTGTGTGTGTAATGGGATTTGGCGAGCAGAGCAAAGGCTTGGTCCACAGAGGTGAGAACACCTATTAAAATCACTTCACATTACCCTGCTCCAGTGTGTGGATGTGTGTACTTAGAGCGGGCCATTATAACACAGCCACTTAACAATCAGTCACAGGGGAGGCAGCGAAATGCCAGGAGAGCTTTTCTCCTCGGTGTATGTGTGTATGTTTGGGTATATAAAGTGTTTGGTAATACATCAGGCATGTAAATGCAGTGGTCTACACAGCTGTGACACCCTTGGCCAAAGACCATGTTGATGGTATAACTGAGAGTATAAAAATGTGGATCTTCTATAGGCAATTTTTTTTTACTAGAAACATATAGGAAGAAAATCTGAGGTTTCAAAATTTCCAAACAATACTATGTTCAAATGCTTCTTTAAATGAATTTATATGACATCATATGGCATACATAGCATGATATAATACCTGGACTATTGGCTGTTATATGTCTACATGTGTACATAACCCTTTAGTCGGAGAGGATAGCTGGCCAGCCCGAATTTATCTTGAGGTGACCTCTGGCGGCCACTGGGGGTTTCCCGAAGCCCAGGGCCCCCCATGCAAACTGAAGGTGGAGGGAAGCAGATTTGAGGTGACCTCTGGCAGCCACTGGGGGGTCCCTGACCTGGTAAAAATAATTTGTAAGAAATGTTTGTCCCAGCATACATACAGATTTTGGGAAACAGTTGAACAAATCAGTCTGCATTCTCTGCATTGGACAAGGTACATCAAATTCAAAATAAGGTTTTCAATGATGGTGATATAAAAAAGTCAGCTATTTAAGAACGCGATTTCCCAAATGCTGAGCTAATCAGTCTGACCCAACTCTTTCTCCAAGGGAATGATGTGGTGTTCCCCATTTGGAGGAACAGCTTGTTCTCCTTGAGGTATTTCTTCTGGGGACGGGCATGTCCTACAGTAGGTCGATCGTTCCTGCAAAACCCAAACTGAGAAGTCAGGTCAGCAACACCCACACTCAAAAAGAGGCAGACTGGCCTACGTTCCAAAATACGACAAAGTTTCCAACCAAATGACTAGGATTCTCAGTGATGGTGAGGATAAAGACGTCAGTAATTTAAGAAAATTCTACCACAATCGAGAAAACTAGTTCCACAGACTAAATATCAGCAGAGAATGCAGACTTCGTTTTGAACCATTTTCCAAAGACTGAGCTCATCTGTCTGATCCTACTATTTCAGAAGGGGATTGGTGTGGTGTCCCCCATTTAGACTTCTCTTTGAGGTCTTTCTGCTGGGGGACAGTATGCCACCTCTTGCTTTCCTGGGGTTCCCCTGTTATTTTTGAAAAACAAATGTGGGTGTTTAAAGGCTTTAGTTTCAATTCTAGAATAACAGAATCCAACACAAGTACAAACAAAATGTCAGCAATTAACAAAAAATCCTGGTTACAAATCTAATTGATCCAGTTTCTTAAGTGTAGCTCAGAGCTTTAGTCTCCTCATTCTTGGTATGTAAAAAAAAAAAAAAAGGATCACATGACCAATTCAGAAACACCCAAAAATCTACCATGCATTCTGGACCAGAGGTCAAATATCTGGCTTTTTTAGTGTCATCCTCTAGAGGGGGATGTCACATATTGGTAACGTTGTAATGTTAGCTTTTGTACTGCTTAACTGACATAAAGTTAAATTTGTAGAACAATCAGTCCAATACTATATTTAAAATACTGCAAGCTTAAAAATACTGCCAATATATTTTGACCACCACATTAATATAATTTCCACATTAATATATACCCATTTTATTTAGATTTCAACTTCAAATAAGTGAACATTTTAAATAATCCTTAAAACCATAAAAAGACTGCCAATATATTTTTAAACACCACATTTAAATAATTCCACGATTAAAAAATCCACCTTAAAATTAATTTTCAATTAGGCATCCACATTAAATAAATGAAAACTTCAAATAACTCTTAAAAAACTTAAAAAGAAATTCAATATATTTTGACATCTACCTTAAACAAATCCACTTTAAGCAAAAGACCATTATATTTATATATCCTTGTTAAATATATATTCACTAAAAATAAAAATTTGTAATAAAAGACTGCCAAGTTATTTTAACCTTCACCTTTAAAAATGACCACTTCAAATAAACCTTCAAATCTTAAGGTACATAAAATATATTTTGACTGCAACCTTAAGAAAGGCCTTTCATTTGGATTTCCACATTAAATAAAAGACCACATAAACTTAACACCTTAAAAAATTACCAATATATACTTACTGCCATCTTTTTAAATTAGGCATTTAGTTTAAATAAATTATCACTTCAAAAACCTTGAAAAGACTGCCAAATGTATTGAACACCACCTTTAAAAAAAATTCACCTTAAAATATCAGCCATTTGATGTAGACCTCCACATTAAGAAAACTACCACTTCATTGAAAACTGTCACATTGAAAAAAAAATACTGCCTTAAAAATTCTCCCATTATTTTTTGCTGGACACATTTAAAAAATTCCACATTAAACAAATCAGCTTTATTTAGACTCCCACCTTAAGTAGGAGACCACTTCATAGAAACAGTCACATTAAATTAAATACCACACTAAGAAGTCTCCCATTATATCTTGCAGACCACCTTTTAAAAGTTCCATCTTAAAAAATCAACCATTTTATTTAGGCTTCCACCTTAAACAAATGACCACGTTAAATAAACGGACAACATAAAAAATAAAACAAAAACTCTGCCACCTTAAAAAGTCTCCCATTATATTTACACTACTGCATTCAATAAACTGCTGCTGGAACTTCACATTCCACATTAAATTAAATGACCACTTCAAAGAAGCCTTTAAACCTTAAAAACCCATAAATATATTTTGACTGCGACATAAAAAAAAAAAATCCTCCTAAAGTAATTCAGCCATTTTATTTAGATTCCAACATAAAGAAGCAGCCTGTTAAAACTGACACCCAGGTGTTTAAAGTCTGAACTATAATACAGTTTCAAAACAATTATACAAACTAAATAATGTATTTTAAAATAAGGGCCATATTAGCATCTGAGCTACTTACACACACTGAGGTTAACACATTCCATTTAAAACTTTATTTATTTTTATAAACAACTAGCAGAGGAAAGATTTTGAGCACCAGTCTACATCAGCTGCCGGTGAATTCCGAACACCTGAGGAGCTAGACTCTCCTTGTAGCTACTTTGATGATGATCTGTTCCAGCTTATTGCTGAACAAACAAAGCTCTACAGCTGTCAACTAATTGGAGCCAGCATTACATCACTCTGGGATGAGCTCAGGTCATATGTTGGTATTAAGTTAATCATGGGGCTGGTGAATATGTCATCTATGAATGATTATTGAGCTGAAGCCACACGTTGTCCCAAATTGCTGATGTGATGCCAATAAAAAAGGTTTAAATGCCTTTCAAGATTCATTCACCTTTCAAAATGAGACATCGGACTCCTGCCCGAGATCCTTCCGCAAAATCAGGCCAGTGCTGGAGCACATGAGGAAAAAGTGTCTGGAAATTGAGAGTGAGAACCTGTTCTCAACAGATGAGACGATGGTCCCTTACAAGGGGAACAAAGGCTGGAGACAGGAGCGTTAACTGTGTAACCTTCTCCCACTACAGTTTACAGCACTGTTTCTTGTGATTCTCTTTCAGGTTCATAACAAACAGCTTGTGTGGATTTAGTGAAACAGCACACTAGTGTACGGGATCATGCTTAGCGTTTTAAAAATAACTATCCGAGACCAATCATAACCAATCATCAGGTTGCCAATGTACAAATGTCTGTGCTGTGTATCTTGGAGATGTTGTTGCTATGGTGACAGACAATTCCACTTATCTGGTCTGTACCTGTTATAGCTACAAACGCTATAACAGGCTTCTCTTTTTTGATGCACAACAATAGGAAATCTGATTATTTTGCTCAAAATGATAAATAATAAAAGTTTGGGACTTTTAGAAACTTTAAAAGTTATTAGAGATTTATTTATTTATTTATTTATTTATTTATTTATTTATTTAATCTAACACAAATGTCATAAGTGGACAATGCAAACTAAAAGGAAGGTATAAGATATGAGCTGTTTGCTATACATATGTGCGTGTGTTGTGTGTGTGTGTGTGTGTGTGTCCTTGCACACTAATGGGCCGATATGCAGAGGACACAGTTTGGTATCATTAAATCTCAGTTGGTAATGTTATTGGCCACTGAGGGCAATTAAACCACATGGCTTTTCATATCATACTTTGCCTTTTCATGCAATGCAAGGTCACTCTCTCTCTCTCTCTCTCTCTCTCTCTCTCTCTCTCTCTCTCTCTCTCTCTCTCTCTCTCTCTCTCTCTCTCTCTCTCTCTCGCTCTCTCTCTCTCTCTTTCATATTCTCATAACTGGTGGGAAGAATGTCAGTCAGTGTGTAATACCTGCCATCAAGCTGTCAGGCCTGGACACGCCCCAATCTTTTAGAACTGTCACTCAAGCTGACGTTGCCATGCCAACCTCATATGGCATGATCCCGTTGGCTTTTGATGTGGCTTTGAAATACACACACACACACACACACAAAATACTAAGTCCATAAATAAATCTGATAGAGTGTGT
>NW_027100779.1:35055-47555 GCF_029633855.1 Hoplias malabaricus
CTGCTTCATTGGTGTGTCCCCTCTCAACGTCTGTCTATTGGGCAAAATGTCATAGAGGTTTCTACCAGTCAATGATCTCTCACTATAAGGTGCACTACTCAAAAGTTACCTACCTCATAGGGCACTTTTATGTACTGCCATGGCAAGACCCAGTGTCTAATCAAATGAACCAAATGCCTTTCAGAGAAAAGACCCCCAGAGTATAGTGAAGTGTCAAGACCTAACTCATTAATACTCAGTCACTCCCATTTAACATCCATCTCTCCCAGCAGAGCTTCCACAGCCTTAAACACTGGCTGTTTTAACCCCAGAGGTCACTCTACTGCCCTCTCACCACCGTTTCACATTTCATTTTCATTGTGTATAATGCCTCTCATTCCACTTCCAATGCGAAGGTCACCAAGGCCTGCTCGTAAATGGAACCCAGGCGTCTTGCCGAGGAAGCAGCCCCAGGAAGGTGTTTGTAGACCCCACTCACCCCTGTGACAACAGCCCTCTCCAGGCTAGACGTCTGACCCGCCTTGCCTAGCTCTGCTTACTTTAGGATGGGTGCTAAGACCATTAGTCGCCACCCTTCCAGCCACTTGGCCCTCATAGGTCTGTCATCACCAGCTGATTTAAGGCGGCTTGTGTTGTAGGTTATTATACAAAGCCTCAATCGTCGCTGCTATTTGTAGGACAAGGTCAGGTCCCATGAAGTCCAGATGAAGGGATTAAGATGACCATCTCTTTCTTTCTTTGGACGATTGTGCCTCAGCTGGTCGTCACACGGAGGGGTTTGTTTTGCCACGGGCTTTGATTGACAGCTGCTGCCCACCCGGAACATTAGGAGGTGGAATGAGTGGTTGGTTCTCATAGACACACACACACATACACAGACTCGGGTTTTCATACTTGCAGGCATGTTCTCACACACACTCACTCCAAAACAGACTACAGTATCCTGAGTCCACCAGAGGGGCATGAAGCCCACAGTAGTGAGGTGTGGAGAAAGAGGATTCTCTGGATTATGGGTCCCCTGAGGTGACATGGTGGTTGTTTTTAAAAAGGTATGTCCACAAAATGTATGTTGTAGCCACAAAGTAATATATTGAGGCCACCATGTAATATATTAAGGCCTCAAAATACCATAAGCGAAGCTTTGAAATTATATATTGTGGCCACAGGATAATACATTAAGGCCACAAAGTAATATATTGAGGCCAAATTTTAATATAATAAGGTCACAACATAATATTTGTCCATGTAATATTATAAAATGGCAATGGTGTAATATTTGGTGGTCACAGAATAATATATTATTTCATGGCGTCAATGTTTCATTTGGTGGCCTTAATATATTATCCCATGGCTACAAAATATATTATTTCATGGCCTCAATATATTTCCGTATGACCATTTTATACTGAATATTGCACCCCTTCTACAATAGCTATGGAAATCATACTCTGCAAAATGTACCTAATAATAATAATACAGTGCTACTATTGTCCTATGTGGGTTAAGTTGGCAAGTTTGTTTAGCTCATTTCTTTAAACAACTGGCAGCAAGACCCCTGACCAAGACCCTGACCCCTGGCCTCTAGATCCAACTCATTTAACCTTTTCTCACTGGTGGCAAAGCTCGCTTTTTCCACATTCCACAAGTCTTTGTAATCCATATCTCCCCAAGAGGCGTTTACAAGTGTGTTTTCGGATTCAATATCCCATTATCCACTGAAAAGTGTTCAGATAACAGTCATTATTTATCTGGTTTGTTTTATCTTGTTTCGTCTCGTTTTTAAAATCCAAAGAAAGCCCAGTAATGTTAACTTTGCTAACCATTAACCAGAGCTGAAGCTACTGAATGAGTCCTACAGCTGAATCTCATGTAACAACACAATAGACAACACGACAATTTATTTTACAGTCTGTGGTTCCAAATGAGGTGGAAATGGAGATGTTGGGACATATTGATTACATAGAAAAAGCATTGTAAAATGGAAGTATTGCATGGCTATGAATAATTAGAATATTGTGTTAATATATTGGGTCATTGTGGAAAGATCTTGAACACATTGCCCCTGGTTTCTTTTCTCAAATGGGGGTGTGGTTAGGTTTATCTGCTCACTTAAATGCTTGGGAAGTGATAAGCTTTCTCCCAGGGGAGGGTCTTTGGGTGGGAAATGTGTTGCTTTCTATTTTGGTACTTTTATATGTGACCTATGTCTTTAAGTTTTTTTTTTATTGTCTTCAGGAACGCTGACAAAAGACTAACCATTTCCACACTGTAACACCATGCTCTTGTAACTGTTCTCACCAATAACTAATTCTTTATTCATTATTATATGCTTATAGCTTGAAAACAAATGCATGACATGATTATAACATAATTATAACATATGTATAACATGGTCATAAGCCCTATTGGCTTGCAGGATCATTAATCAAGAAACAATACTCATAACAAGTCTCTTATATCTGCTTGTGTCTATTTTAATTTAATATGTTTAGATTTTTATTGATTGATTTATTTATATTATGTTTGCTTTTGTTAATGTGATTTAGTTATTACGTCTTTTCTTGAACAAGCACAATGTTAAAAATTTCATTACGTAAAATTACACCATAAAATGAATTCAGTCTGATGTTCTTATCCTTATCTCTTTCTTCTCTTCATGTCGTACATTAGCTGCATATCCTGATCTCACTATAGCTGCACTTCTCATCCCTCCTTTCTAATTTTCGGGACAATGCCGCCAGCCTGTGCCGAGCTGTAATGCAGGAAACATCACAAAAGAATGGGAAAGCATGAGTTGAAAGCTCATCCGTACGGAGCGGCCAGTTGCTGGCTGCATTAGCGATCTCCCGGGAGACCGTCTCATTCTCTCTCTCCCTCTCTCTCTCGCTCTCGTTCGCTCTCCCACCCCACCACCACCGAAATGGAGCTACCCCATCAGCTAATTACTCCACAAAAGACCACCCCACTACCACAAATTACAGCAACCTTCCTCACCCCCAGCCGTGGCGGCACGCGTACCCGTCTGTTTACCTGCTGAATTTACACACGGAAGGATGGAATATGTCCACATTAATTACTTAGTGAGATATTAGTGTTTGTATTTTGTTGTTGTTGTTGTCGTGTGCCAGCTGTTGTAGTTATTGTTCATGTTTAATGTGTTCTGTATGGATGATCGCAGATTAGAAGAAGGTAAGTGCTAATTCATAGAAAAGCAAGGTTCAAAGACCACTCTGGATCAACTGAACCTGAGCCTACTGTCATTGTGCTGTGAATCAGTGAAGTCCAGTGCTTTGACACCTATATTACCTTTCACACTGTATGGTCCTCATGTGGTGCTGCTCCTACTTTCTCTTGCTTGATGCTTTTCTGTGGAAGCTATGTATGCACTGGATGCAGTGGTCTTACAGGTCACTGGCTGGAGTAGCCACGCAGTTTCAGACATGGACGTTTGCTGTGTATTTATTTTTGCTAAGCTGTTAGGAAGTTGAAAACAGAAGGGCATGGCTGAACCGGACAATAGTCCAGTCACAATGCGGCTAATGATGCTAATGGTTAGGGGCGCTGAATCATTTGCCTAGCAGGGCACCACAAAATGGAGTCCCAAAGCCATTAATTTTCACACCAGTCTGTTATCCCTGCTTGCAGAGGAGGTGGGAGTACATACAGTATCAGAAAGTGGGTTTATTTTTAAAGTATTTTTTTTTTATTATTTTAAATTATAAATTTAACTATAGCTTATACAGAGTTTGACCAAAGATCACACGACTAAAGCTGCTTTCGTTTTGCATCAGAAACTGAAGTTGATGTGTTTGCAGTTTTTAAAGGTGATATTTACTGAAAATAAATCACATTTCAAGGACAATAAAGAAATTAATTTGCATGATCTTACTGACCCACACACAGTTTTCTGTGATCTGCCTGAAGACATGAGTTATTCAGAATTTGTGGTGCATCATGTTCCACCTCCTCGACTGAGTCTGTCTGAGTGTTTATGTTTATGTTACGAAAAGACAAGTTCAAACAGAGAAAACCATCACAATGAGGGCAGAGATATAAGTAATTAGAGGAAAAAAAAAACAATGATGGATAAGAAAGAGAATGTAGTGAAAGTGACTAAAAGCCAGTGTTTCTGCTCCTCGCTCCTCACTCCTTGGAGCCTCGGGTTTGAAAGTAAGCAGAGGCTCGTTCTAAACCGTGTCTGAGATGCGTCATTCTGAATTGGACTTTAATAGACAGGGTTAGTCAGGTGTGGTGCTTGTATGAAATGAAGTATTTACTATTACAATACGTTACAATTACAGTTACAAACATAATTAATACAAAAACATAAATACATTCAGTCATTCTTTATCTGTAAGCGCTTATCCAATTCAGGGTCACGGTGGGTCAAGAACCTACCTGGAGTCATTGGGTGCAAGGCAGGAATACACCCTGGAGGGGGCGCCAGTCCTTAACAGGGCAACACAGACACACACATTCACTTACACACTCACACTTACGGACACTTTTTGAGTCACCAATCCACCTACCAACGTGTGTTTTTGGACTATGGGAGGAAATCGGAGCACACGGAGGAAACCCACGCAGACACAGGGAGAACACACCAACTCCTCACAGACAGTCACCCAGAGCGGGAATCAAACCCACAACCTCCAGGTCCCTGTAGCTGTGTGACTGCGACACTACCTTCTGCACCACCGTGCCGCCCTTATTTATTTATTTATTTATTTATTTATTTATTGTGGGGAGGGGCACAAAAGTAACTCTTACTCTTCAGATAAACAAGATGTACACACTTAAAAGTGATAAATCTTCAAGGGTTCTTTAGTAAAGAAAATGGTTCTAGATCCCTGAACGCTCAGATCTTTTGCGTGATTACATCATCCCTTGAATCATTAAGGAGTTCTTCTGATGGATGGAGAATGTGATAAAATTGTTCTATAGAACCTTTTAGAAGAGGATTGTATCGTGGGTTGATTCATTAAAATTCATTAAGATCCATTTAGAGAACATTCTCTCAAGCCAGGGTCCGGAATATAATGTATAACCTGCATTATGATCAGTGCCATACCGTCCATACTGAAGTAGCCTTGTAGTTATAGCAATGTATTATGCAGTTAACATGGGAATTTCAAATCAAATTACCTTTTCAAATACATTTCAATATTTAAAAATATTTATAAATATTATAAATAACAAATACTCTAAATAAAATGACATTCTTTCATTTTAAGTTAAATTTACAAATAAAACGTACAAAAACAAGCTGATTGGCTCTTTATGCTGGAGGACGGGAATTTCAACCCGTAATCATTCCTTTATTTTTAAAGTTTCTGGTTTTAAAGTCCTGAAAGTGTCCCAAAAGAGCTTTTATCACGTCCCTTGGGCTATTTTTACTGGCCCCAGGACAGCGGCGTCTGGAGCCCTGCCCTGTGTGTGTCACTCATTGGAGTCACAGCGCTCATCATAATGCACAGACCTGATTGGCTGAGTAGCCTCAACTGTGATATGCAGAAAGGCATGCGATTAGTCGGTGAGTTTCCTGGAGCGCTAAACCAGAACCGTAATGACTAAAAGAGTCACACCATTTAAAACAAGCACTCTGTTCAAAATGAAACAGCTCTTAATACTTTATCAGTTAAAGGTCCAGGTCTGGATCGGACAGCGTCTGGGTGTGACCCCAGTCCTGTATGGTTCTTCTTTTATTACAATTTCAAATTCGTTACAATAAAACAACCATTTTTTTGCCATATAGAACCCTTCTTTAAAAAGGTGTTCTATAAAACCAATTATAGCACATTCTCCATCAGTCTGAAAACTTTTGCACAATATCTCTCTCTCTCTCTCTCTCTCTCTCTCTCTCTCTCTCTCTCTCTCTCTCTCTCTCTCTCTCTCTCTCTCTCTCTCTCTCTCACACACACACACACACACACACACACACACACACACCCTCTAGCTCTCTCTCTCTCTTGTACTGGAAGAGGTTGGACAGCTCTGCTCCTAATTGTGCTTGGCATGTTCTTAGCTTCACACTTTTGATGAGCCACAGCATGCTGATTTAGATTTCAGCCAAGAACCTCTGGGTTAAAGAGAAAAAAAGTCCAGCGTGTTTTCAGCTTAATGTCCACCTGCTGCATCTGCTGCACTGTCATTTTCCACAGAGAGACAGAGAAATAAAAATGTTTTGTTGCCCTTTACATAAAAAAGACCTGAACATCTGCTTTTTCAAACAACACATAACAGAAGCCAATGGGCAGATGCTGTAAAGCATGCGATGGTTTGGATGTTTGGGTTTGGATGTGCTATATAATGTGCTTGTGGCTTGAGCCTGTGGATAAGGGATTCAGGGGGCAGGCCAAAGCCTCGCCGCTGGCCGTGCCCCACGTCCCGAGTGAGGTCACGAGCTGTGGAAGAAGCCAGAGCCTCTACCCAGGAGGCAGAGCTGGGAGCCAAAAGCCCTGAGCACCTACTGGCAGGAGCTCAATGAGAAACACCTGGTATAAAGGGCTAGGGGAGAGTGAGGACAGTCATGTGACCACAGCTCTGCCTTAGTCCATGTGGCCCCTGGGTAGACGTTCTGGCTTTGAGGGGCTCAGGTCACATTGCTAGAACAAGTTATAATGAGGGAGGAGGCATAGTGAATGGAACGGCTGATAAATTTAGCTCCAGGGACCTGGAGGTTGTGGGTTTGAGTCCTGCTCCGGGTGACTGTCTGTGAGGAGTGTGGTGTGTTCTCCCTGTGTCTGCGTGGGTTTCCTCCGGGTGACTGTCTGTGAGGAGTGTGGTGTGTTCTCCCTGTATCTGTGTGGGTTTCCTCCGGGTGACTGTCTGTGAGGAGTGTGGTGTGTTCTCCCTGTGTCTGCGTGGGTTTCGTCCGGGTGACTGTCTGTGAGGAGTGTGGTGTGTTCTCCCTGTATCTGCGTGGGTTTCCTCCGGGTGACTGTCTGTGATGAGTGTGGTGTGTTCTCCCTGTGTCTGCGTGGGTTTCCTCCGGGTGACTGTCTGCGAGGAGTGTGATGTGTTCTCCCTGTGTCTGCGTGGGTTTTGTCCGGGTGACTGTTTGTGAGGAGTGTGGCGTGTTCTCCCTGTGTCTGCGTGGGTTTCGTCCGGGTGATTGTCTGTGAAGAGTGTGGTGTGTTCTCCCTGTGTCTATGTGGGTTTCCTCTGGGTGACTATCTGTGAGGAGTGTGGTGTGTTCTCCCTGTGTCTGCGTGGGTTTCGTCCGGGTGACTGTCTGTGAGGAGTGTGGTGTGTTCTCCCTGTATCTGCGTGGGTTTCCTCCAGGTGACTGTCTGTGAGGAGTGTGGTGTGTTCTCCCTGTGTCTGCGTGGGTTTCGTCCGGGTGACTGTCTGTGAGGAGTGTGGTGTGTTCTCCCTGTGTCTGCGTGGGATTCCTCCGGGTGACTGTCTGCGAGGAGTGTGGCGTGTTCTCCCTGTGTCTGCGTGGGTTTCGTCCGGGTGATTGTCTGTGAAGAGTGTGGTGTGTTCTCCCTGTGTCTACGTGGGTTTCCTCTGGGTGACTATCTGTGAGGAGTGTGGTGTGTTCTCCCTGTGTCTGCGTGGGTTTCGTCCGGGTGACTGTCTGTGAGGAGTGTGGTGTGTTCTCCCTGTGTCTGCGTGGGATTCCTCCGGGTGACTGTCTGCGAGGAGTGTGGTGTGTTCTCCCTGTGTCTGCGTGGGTTTTGTCCGGGTGACTGTCTGCGAGGAGTGTGGTGTGTTCTCCCTGTGTCTGCGTGGGTTTCGTCCGGGTGACTGTCTGTGAGGAGTGTGGTGTGTTCTCCCTGTGTCTGCGTGGGATTCCTCCGGGTGACTGTCTGTGAGGAGTGTGGCGTGTTCTCCCTGTGTCTGCGTGGGTTTCGTCCGGGTGATTGTCTGTGAAGAGTGTGGTGTGTTCTCCCTGTGTCTACGTGGGTTTCCTCTGGGTGACTATCTGTGAGGAGTGTGGTGTGTTCTCCCTGTGTCTGCGTGGGTTTCCTCTGGGTGACTATCTGTGAGGATTGTGATGTGTTCTCCCTGTGTCTGCGTGGGTTTCCTCTGGGTGACTATCTGTGAGGATTGTGATGTGTTCTCCCTGTGTCTGTGTGGGTTTTCTCCGGGTGACTGTCTGTGAGGAGTGTGGTGGGTTCTCCCTGTGTCTGCGTGGGTTTCCTCTGGGTGCTCCAGCTTCCCGTGACGGTCCAAAAACACACGTTTTTAGGTGGATTGGTGATTCAAAAATGTCCATAGGTGAGAGCGTGAATGTGTGAGTATGTGTCACATTGCGAAGGACTGGTGCTCCCTCCAGGGTGTGTTCCTGCCTTGCACCCAGTGATTCGCCCTTGATATAGCACTCACTGGAATTTAATACATTATTTACTTTCAAAGTTAAATAATCACTTTGACCAAATTTGATCACAATTTTCTCCCATAGTTCGCTCTTTTTTTTACAGAGTCTAATGATGGGTTAGTGGTTTTATCTAACGACATAAACACAGTGTCAGTACTGTTGAGTTCAGAAAATCAATTATATTTTATTTATGCTCAAATATGTTAATATCTTAACCAACTTTCTCTTACACTTTCTCTTCTCTCTCTCTCTCTCTCTCTCTCTCTCTCTCTTTCTGTCTTTATATTATAGCTAATGCTGATTTTGATGGTATCTAGTGCTCACTTGGTTGTAAAGGTGTTAAAGATCAGGAGAGTCAGAGACAGGCATCAGAGCTTCTTTCTGCTTGTCACAGTAAATACTGGAGCTGGAGCATCACACACACCTCATGATTTATTCACAACATTCTGTGGCCCATCTGACACTCTGGCACACATACACACACACACACACACACACACACACACACATAGGCTCCCAGCAAGATCACTGAGGCCCGAAGAACACAGAGCACACACAACATTCAACATATCACACCAGTTATGTATAATGATTGTGACATTCAATTTATCGCTTCCAAGGGTTTAAAGCCATACCTGAGCTGTCACACTTCTGTACATGTTCATCTGTGTGTGTGTGTGTGTGTGTGTGTGTGTGTGTGTGTGTGTGTGTCTGTGAGTGTTTCAGTATATGGCAATAATGCAATATTTATTTGAACTTTTTAGATCAAAAGTAATTTATGGAACTGATTTGTCACTCACTCACTCACTCACTCATATTCACTCATTCACAAACTCACTCACTCACTCACTCACTCATATTCACTCATTCACAAACTCACTCATATTCACTCATTCACAAACTCACTCACTCACTCACTCACTCACTCATATTCACTCATTCACAAACTCACTCACTCACTCACTCATATTCACTCATTCACAAACTCACTCACTCACTCACTCATATTCACTCATTCACAAACTCACTCACTCACTCACTCACTCATATTCACTCATTCACAAACTCACTCATATTCACTCATTCACAAACTCACTCACTCACTCACTCACTTACTCACTCATATTCACTTATTCACAAACTCACTCACTCTCTCACTCATATTCACTCATTCACAAACTCACTCACTCACTCACTCACTCATATTCACTCATTCACAAACTCACTCACTCACTCACTCACTCATATTCACTCATTCACAAACTCACTCACTCACTCATATTCACTCATTCACAAACTCACTCACTCACTCACTCACTCATATTCACTCATTCACAAACTCACTCACTCACTCACTCACTCACTCACTCACTCACTCACTCACTCATATTCACTCATTCACAAACTCACTCACTCACTCACATGCACATAAACCATCACTAACACTCACACACACATTCGTTCACACACTGTCACACGTTCCCATGCCCACTCATACATCAGTACATACTCATACGTAGTCACTCACTCACACGTCCATATTCACCCAGTCATTCACTCAAATACATAAACACACACATGCAAGTCTTTCACTCATTCACTCATACATTCCCACTCACATGCCTACTCACTCAGTCATTCACTTATTCACTCACATAAACCATGATTGCTCACTCACTCCCTCACATAAATACTCACTCACACACATTCTTATTCACTCACATCCATACTCTTTCATACATACATAGTCACACACATATATACTCACTCACTCACTCACTCGCTCTCACCTAAACACTTGCAGGTACTCACTACTTACTCTCACTGTGTCTTCTCTAATAGAGGTGTGTGGGGTTCCCGAACTTTTGCACAGGCCCGGATGTGTCCAAAAGACTTCTGACCGGCAGCGTGTGCGTGTGCGTGAGCGAGTGACACAAACGCAACTTTTGAACGTTGGCCGTTCCCCGAAAGCAGATGCTAGTGTAACTCTTTCAATTTGCTCACCATCTGCAGAGTGTTTCCGTGGTAACGCTTGAGCGGTCCTGATGCAAATGCACTTGTTTGGAACGATCATTTCTCACACTCGTATTTTGTGCTATTCTCACACATGTGACACATCACAGTCATGTTTACATCCATTGCTAAAGAATGACATACAGGTGTTGGTGTGGGGTGGGGGACGGGGGGGGTGTCAACAGAGGTATGAACCATTAATATGTACTTTGCAACACTAGTACTCTTATCACTAAAGGCACACACACACACAAACACACACACACACCTGCTTGTTGTATCGTATCCTTCATTACCTCTGCTGTTCTCTGGGCTATGTGCTGCTTTCTCCGGCTAATTAAAGCATGTGTTGTTTCTCTGCTGTTGCTGTGGTGATGGTGCCCGTCCATTAGCCTGTTAATGGCAGACTGGTGAGGGCACCGGCCGCGGCATCCTGTGTCTCCAGTGTCCCGCCGAGCCTCTGTGTCTGGACTTTGCTCCCGCACTTGTCAGTTTGGTCCTGCTTTCCCAATCTCCCAATGTTTTTCAGTCCTGCTACACTGCGTGGCCAAAAGTTTGTGGACACCTGCTTACCCTTACTTTCTGAAATGAAGGGTTTATTAGGACATTTGTCACCCTGAATCACACTGCAGTGCATTGCAGTGCATTAATTGGAGCTGTATCACTCCAGAGGACATAGTTCCACTGCTCCAGGGTGTGTGTGTGTGTGTGTGTGGGGGGGGGGGGGGGGGTTGTTTAGAAGAGTTAACTGAGGGAATGAAGATGCTGCTTTACATGGCTTTTCACCTGGACATGCAAACCTTTGCTCCCCAGGCTGATGCCCCTCTTGGCCAACTCTTAGCATTGAGGACGCTGACTTTAAGCTTAAGGCATCTCATTCCGTTTGATGCTTTTCCATGGAGCTCACATGGGCCTCTTCGAGTGCCTATTAAAGAAGCTGAATTCTTATGCGAGACGTCGATAAACATTTGGACCTACAGTGTTCTTCTGTAGCTGCATGACGTGTGTTTGATGCTCTGAATGTGCTGTGAGCAAGCTCTGTTTAAAGACTCCCCAAGAGTAGGATTTAAGGTGGCTCAGACATATAATTTGCACTTCTATCACAAAGCAGGGGCACGTGTATGCATACTTCTGGCCATTTATCCTCAGACCGAGGCTGGTAATGATGGCCGTTAGTTTACTTTTAATTGGCAGTTGAGACGTGTGCTCCCTGGCCATTCTCCTGGAGATCCAGCCTTTATCTCACACACCTGATCCGGATAATTACACACTCCTGAAGACGGTAATGAGCTGGATCAGGTGGGGGGAATCAGGGTTAAAGCTTAAATCTCGGCAGGATGCTGGACGTCCAGCGGCGGTGTTAGTGACCGCTGGTTTGTGCCAAATTAGTGTTTACAACTACAAACAAATGTGGAGGAAATGCCCTGTTTAAGAATCTCTATTTATATCTAATAAGACCTTTATTTGTTTATTTTTTTGACTTATTTATCATTTGCATGTAATAACATTGCAATTGTACATTAATTATAATGTAATTAATAAAGTCATGTTTTATCTGTTATCACATATAGATTGCAGTAGGACAACGCACCCACTGTGACCCAGAATAGGACAATATTATTGTGGAAAATGAATGAATTAATGAATGAATGAACTAAATAAGCTACTTACCATACGTTAACAGAGGCTTATTTTCCCCTCAGTTAAAAAACAATGTATGCCCTGGTGCATTGTTTGATGATTGACCTTAGCGGCTTTTAAGGAAAGATTCTGATGAAGTGTGAAATGAAAGTCCAAGACAATGAAGTACTGAGGTGTGCCTACATTTTTCAACTGTTTTTCTCTTTCATTCTGTTTTTCCATTCTGTCCAATGAAAGAGAGAGTATTGTCAGCCAGTTTAAGACGGATGGTGGGTCGTTGTCACGGAGATTAAGCCGCTGTCACTCAGGCTGGACCGGGGCTGTTTAGACTCCAATTAAAGCTGTCAGTCCTTCTGACCAACTTGGAGTGTGTGTGTGTGTGTGTGTGTGTGTGTGTGTGTGTGTCCACTTTAACATATGTTTCCTTTACCACTTAAACAGAAGCACTTTGTCTTGATTAGAGCACTTATGACTCTCTCTCTCTCTCTCTCTCTCTCTCTCTCTCTCTCTCTCTCTCTCT
>NW_027100779.1:52555-87555 GCF_029633855.1 Hoplias malabaricus
CACTGCCCTTCTGTTGACTCTTTGGAGAGGACAGAAACGACAAACTTCTCTAAACACATTATTTCCTTTTATTCCTTCTTTTTCCTCCGTTTGTAAAGTGAATCGACTCATTCTGAGAATCTCAAAGACGGGCGAGGGGTCAATTATTCATGGGAAACTCAACTGCGTGTGAATAATTAATTAGCAAAGTGTCAATAGTTAGCAAACAGTGTATTGTTGCGTCTCAGTGGACATTCTGTTCCATCGCTCAAATCTAAACCTCTGCTGAAAAAGCTGAAGCGATGGCAGGTACTTACTGTCCATTACCGGCAAGATCATTCACTCACACTCACACACCGGCTTGTATTCATGTCTTTGTGGGGTATTGCCACTCTTCTTCACCTGATCCAACATCAACCTGTGTAGCTTAAATAACGCCACACTCGCGAATCATTCATCATCCTGGAGATGTTTAGTCCTCATAAAGAGCTAAAAACAAACACAAACGAAGATAGATGTGGCAAGGTATTTACACTTAAATGAAAATGTGAATTTGAATTGTGCTTTTATTGTTATTACTGAACTGTGCTTTCATTTGGTCTACACACACACACACACTACTGCACTTGGGGTAGTGGGCACACACACACACACCCAGCAGTGAGCTGCTATTCCAGCACTCAGTTCACAATAGCTGTGGATGTTGACGAATTACTCAACATGCTTGGAGGAGAGCACTAATGGCTAAGTTACTGTTAAGTTACTATACAGTTGGGTTCCCAAACTGATAACTATAGGCTGAGAGCAATGGTCCAGGGTACACCACAATCTCACAAAGTGACAGTTCCAGGAGCTTGAACACAATTTAAGCCAATAGTCCACTCTACTCTTTGGATCACCACCTTTGTTTCCAGTGCTAGCTGATGTTTTCCGATGTGTGCCTGTGTCTTTAAGAAAACGTTCCCCATATGGATAAAGACCTAGAGTGGAATTATATTCTCCCTCGTTCTCTGTCTTTCTCATCTTCTTTTCTTTCCTAATATCAGAGGTGCATGAAAAGCCATAATCAAAGCTGCCACCCAAGCCCCTCCCCCTCTCTCCTCCTCCCCGAAGCCCCAGATTAGGCGTCTCTTTGGAGAATATAATAATAACGATAATCACAGTGGGGTAATGATGATAATAATTTGCTGCTGCCTGTCATTTTTGTGACAACAGAGGATATATATTTTTTTTATGAGTGAAGGCGTGCCTATGGAATGGAATGTGTAGCGTGCGAGTTCTCTGTGTTTTGGTGTCAGAGTTAATACACAGATGGGAGAGAGAGAAATACAGAGAGAGAGAGAGAGAGAGAGAGAGAGAGAGAGAGAGAGAGAGATGAATAGTGTCTCTGTATTTCTAGCTGTGAGGTCTCTCCACTGTACTGAGCCACGATTGGAGCCAAAGATAAACACACACAGAGTCGATCTGCACTCACAAAACAACGTCTCGCTCACTTGTCTTTGGCAGATTTTCAAATGTTAGTCTACAGTGACCAGTGCTGTAAAGGCTAGTGCAAAAATTAATAAAAAAAATGAAAAAAAGGCGTGACATTAAATTGAACTATCTCTTTGTGAACATTATTTTATAAAATAGTATAATTACAATATACGCTCATACAAAAGTAAAACTGCGACATTTAAACAGGCTGTAAATAATCATGCAGAGGTTTCACACTGAGGTCAGTCCACACATGGCACTAACCCGCGTCCTGGGAATGGATCAGCACCGAGTACCAATGTGAACAGGGTGCAGTGAGTCTCTGTTCAGTCCCTCAGCCCACTTTCAGACACACACCAGTTCACATCACATTTGTAGTGTGAATAGTACTGCGTCCTGATGTGCATTCAGCACCAACAAAGCACCACAACACTAACGGTGTCATTGCCCTAGTTCCCTTCATTGTCTCCTCTCCTGGTTGGGCCCAGCTGACCACGCCATCTTGACACTGCAGAGGAAGAGTGACCTATGCCCTATAGCAAAGTTTATGATCAGTGCCATTTTCTGCTGAACTACCCCTTTTTGAAGTTGCCATTTTCATCTAATTTTTGAGCGGTTTGTACTACTCCAATTTAACACTAGATATCTTAAGTTCTACAAATAGTAGAATGATCATTCAAGGCTTAAACTAATGTAGACACTTGTTACTGGGTGCTGAGGATAACAGACTAGCCATTACTGCGATTAAAAAGTCAATTTAAGTTCATTCTAAAATATTTTGGCCCGACTAGCGTTCCATAGCACTCTTTCAGCCATACCGTGCGCCTCTGGAGCGCTCCTCCTGGTTAGAGGTGCTCCTTCCCTCTCCCAGGCCCAGAAAGTGAGTGATCTCGGCATATCACCGCTCTTTGTCTTCGTCTGCGTCCCTGCTATTGGTCCACTGAGGTGTCAATCACTTCTGACCTGCCTGCTCAGAGCTGTGAGAGTGGCGTCTGCAACAGGTAACAGGACCCCGCTCACAACCAACAGCCGTTCATTGGTCCACAGCTACACTGAATCTAAGAAGAAACGCCCTCAACTTTGAATTCACAAAGACTTTATGTTAAACTTTCCTGTTGCCTGGGCGCTAGTAGCTCGTTACCACTACGCAGGGAATAAAGGCATGCTTACTGTGGCGTAGTGTTCAAGGGATTATCGTGGAGGTGTTTGTTCTGGAGCTTTTCACCGGCGCGGCTACTGTCCTGAGACTGTTACTGATTTTTAAAGACTTTTTACATGTCTGTTATGGTTTAAAAATCCGAAATTAAATGGCGTCCTGCTCCAGTTGTAAGCAATCAGTACCAAGCAGGGTGGGCTCTTTCTATTTTTTCTGGAAAATGGTTGAGTGTACACCCAAGCGGATATTAACAGTAAACTAAGAGTGTGCAGTGCACAAGAGAAAAACAGATTTAACACGAAAAACTTTTGGGTGTAAGGTGCACACGTGAAGTGTGTGTGTGTGTAATCTCCATAGAACAGTATTGACAAATAGAGTAGGGTGCCCTGGAGTAGCCACACACAAGCTTCATTCATTCATTACCTGTAAGCGCTTATCCAATTCAGGGTCGCGGTGGGTCCAGAGCCTACCTGGAATCATTGGGCGCAAGGCAGGAATACACCCTGGAGGGGGCGCCAGTCCTTCACAGGGCAACACAGACACACATTCACTCACACCTACGGACTTGAGTCGCCAATCCACCTACCAACGTGTGTTTTTGGACCGGAGCACCCGGAAACCGGAGCACCCGGAGGAAACCCACGGAGGAAACACGGGGAGAACACACCAACTCCTCACAGACAGTCACCCGGAGCGGCAACCGAACCCACAACCTCCAGGTCCCAGGAGCTGTGTGACTGCGACACCTACCTGCTGCGCCACCGTGCCACCCACACACAAGCTTAATCTCTCTATTCCCAATGCAAAGTGTTGGCTGGTAGGGTGTAAATGTCTCAAGCATTGCTGTGGACCTGTGTTCTCTGAAGTGCTCCATTAATGCTATTGTAGTACATGCACAGATACAGATCCATCACATCGTATCAGTCTGTTACTTATGCAGTTTTATTATTCGACTCTACACACTCACAGGAGGACACCAGTTGCCAGTTCTGATTCATGAATCAATGGCTACACTGGCCCACATTGTGTTGGGTGTTGAAGGGGGAAGGTAAAACCTCTCCTAACTGATAAAACCCTGTAAAACTGCTGATATTCTATTCCAAAAGCACCTGTTTTGAACTCTCATCATTTTGTTGGACATGTCCACTCTTGTCTTATACATTTCTACCCTTCCGTCCACTCCATGTCCATTCGGGCGACCACAAGTTCACCCTAAAGTGGTGAGCTTTTGGCCCGAGACGGTCATTTCTACCCCAGCGCCTGTGCTCGGCTGTTTCGGTCAATTAGAGCGCAGGCATGCAACTGTTTAACATGCATCAGCCAATCGGGGCGCTCTGAGACAGAGGCATATACGCTTACATCGATGGTCCAGGAGAAAGCCCACCGCTCCAGTGAACTCCGGGCTCTCACAAAAAGGAGTGTCTGTTATCGACAGAGGGGCAGAAATGAAAAGAAGGGAAAAAAAGAGGAGGAAAAAAAGGACAATTATATCGGAGGTCTGCAATCGAGCCGCTCTCTTTCAGGAAGGTTTCCAGCCGGTTTGAAAGGCGAGAGCGCTTAAGCAGAGCTGGCGATAGCTGCTTGGAAAGGCCACTTTTTTTTCACTCTTGGTTTCGCCTTGCATTGTGTGTGTGTGTGTGAGTGTGTGTGTGAGTGTGTGATAGTCCGCTTGATACACTCCAAGAACAAATCAGCCTTGTAGGGTAAAGCCTGGGCATTTGAGAATAGGTGTTTTTTTTTGTTGTTTTTTTTTTTATCCTGAGTTGGTTCTCACCAAAGTGACACATTATTTATTATTATTATTTTTTACCAATGTTAATTTTAAAGGAACACTAGGTAAGATTTAATTTAGTTTTCTACCCTCCTATCAAAAGTTACACAGTTACTTTCCCACAGCGCTGAGCCCTGAACAACAACAACAACACAGTCTCTGATCTCTTCATTGCAGCTCTGTGGAGCATTAAAGTGATCTTGAAGCTTTAATTTTAAGGGAAAAAACTACCATAGGTGCCTTTAAGCTCAAACATCTGGACAATGATGAAACACGTAACCATAACTACATCTGATGTAAACATGTCTGGTCACCTCCTATAAACATCTGTACTAGACTTTGGAGTGAGGTTTATCAATATTAATGACCAGGTAAAATTGCTTCAAATGATGCAACTCGAAGGTGGGTGGAGCTTCTGAAAAGGTACACATGCTAAGTGATAGGCACATGGAAGTGTGCACTTTTGGTGTTGCATTTATTTGTTTGTTTGTTTTCCTGTTATATGACAATGCAAAGGGAAGCCAAGTGATGTCGTTTACACGTGACCAGTAACAGTACGCTGACACATCTGAGGGACCTTGACATTGGCAATATATCGCATTGTTGATGCATCAGTCTGACTGTAGCCTAGAGGGAAGTAGTGGTTCTGTAGAACAATTCTGATTTCTGAGTTTGATGCAACCATTTGTACACACACACACACACACACACACACACACACACACACACTCACTCACTCACTCACTCACTCACTCACAGCTCTAGGCTTGCTTGCTTCGGCTCATTGAGATGAACATGACAAAAGTGTTTCAAAATCTTTCTCTCCGTTTCTCTCTCTCTCACACACACACACACGCACACACTCTCCTGAGGCCAATTAGTCAACTTAAAATGTCTTCATTTTTCATCTGCGTGTTGGGTAATCAGGATAATTGGAATTATAAAGCCATTCTGATGCTTTGAGGAAAAAGTGCACATTCCAACAGCACTCACCCAACCAGAGCAGGAATCTGCACTGCTAAAGAGGTCAAAAAGTCACCTGCAAACACACACACACACACACAAACACACGCACACACACACACACCCAAGCCACCTGCTTGAATATTTAATTCACATATGTTTAGGTTATACTGATGTTTCTGTGGGTTATTCTTAGATACGTAGATCTCTGCAGAATAGAGACTGGGGTTTAAGGATGAGCTGGAGTGGCTGAATTCAATCAGACCCTCACAGAAATGTTCTAGTTTAAAGCTGTCTTGGAAAAGTAGAAGCTGCACAATATATCCATATTCATTTTGAATGGTAGTTTGTTTTGAACATGTCGGGTAGTATGTAAATGTCTATTCATCTGATTGGCTGTCCTGAGTCGTGTTTGAGTAGAATTTGAAACACCACTTTTAACTCCAGTGTGAATAGACAGGACTAGAATTTGTAGACTGAATGGCTGGGCTTCTGGAAATGTATTGTTTTTTGTGATATCACAAAACAGTCCATTAAAAATGGGATGCATTGTTTTATTTGGACTTTTTTAGCTCCCAAGATAAGATTCCGTATATAGGGGCCACACTGACTGGGACTTAAAGTGCTACTTTATGTAATTTGTGAAATATTACTTTACATATGGCATCAGAAAAGACGGACAGATTTGATTTTCCTGATATACGAGCCTTTTAAAGTTCACAGAGTGTCCTCTGCCTTCTGCTACCTGTGCCTTTGAAATGTCACGAGTGTCGGCAAAAAGATCAGAACAGATTTGGATCCAGATTCAGAAGCAGATGGTCCAGGTCCTCCGCTGCTTCCGCAAAGGTCACGGCTTCGTGACTTTACTTTTATAAACAAAAAACTCACAAATACTACAAATATATGAACAAATAGAGTTATAATAAACTAAGAGAGTGGCACGGTGGCAGGTCACTTCCACACAGCTCAACGGTCTTGGGCTTGGTCTTCACCTTGGGCCACTCTCGATGAGAAAAAAAGGCGTATTCTCACTGTGTCTGTGTGGGTTTCCTCCCATAGTGCAAACACACGTGTCGATAGGTGGGTCGGTTGTTTGAAAAATGTCCTCAGGAGTGAGTGAGCGAGTTTATGAAATTTTCCACTAATCATCAACCACCAATACCTCTGGGATGAGATGCTTTGGTGTTTGTGTTCGAGAACTATTCACCCAACATTTATATCTGACCTCACTGATGCTCCTGGGGCTGCCATCAAATCCACACCCTCACAGCAATGTTATACCATTTACAGTATATAGATTCCCATATTTCAGATGCTTATATTGCCATATACTCATCATCAAAAAATAGTTTCACTCACAAAAAGTGTCTGATTGCAGTGATATTCGAACAGAAGTTTAACAAGAACAATAAGTAATTAAATATAGACTGATATGGACCATTTTTACTAAGCTAAACATACAGAAGTAATGTCTCTCAGTATGGCCTCGGGCCGCCATGTTTGTCAGGGCAAAATGCCAGGCGTCTCAGGGGGTAGAGTTAAAGCGGTTCCTAATGGTGTTCTGTGAAAATCCCTCTCATGCAGTTTGAATATTTTCACGCAGTTCCTGCAGATTTTGTAAATGCTGGTGGACACTATGACACTAGGCCTTCTGGACGTGTCACACGTGACAACAAACCGTTCATCTTGGCCCTGACCACTGTGTCTCCACACACAGTTTCGTTCGTCATCTCCACCAAGACAAAAGTGGGAGTCTTCAGTAAAGACGACCTGCTGCCATTCCGAGTAACTGAATGACAGTCTACTGAGACTTTGATGTGGTGTTAAGGGCAGTCGTGTTAACGGTCTGCATGCATGAAGTCCTCCATCACGCAACCATTAGCCAACGGCGCTGCACTAACATGACGACTCATGGAGGGCAACACTGCTGGCTGAATGGCTGCAATCATAGCCTTTGTGTGACTTTGCGCATGTCGCAACATCTGTTGGCTTCCCCTCTTTGTGGTTCGTTTTGTGCTGCCTTCTATCCACTGCCGCCAACAACACACTATGGTAATATCCACATGAGCAGTTTAGCATGCAATACGATATGGTCATACTGCATCATGTAGCCCCACGACGCGACCCCTCTCAAACTCTTACAACTGATTGATTTGCTTTTCTCCAAGATGTAATTCGCTTGTAAAGAATGCTACCAGCACAACAGCAGGAGTCAGAACGAAAGCGCACACACAATGGGACAACCTTATATAGTCAGTCAGGTGCAGAGATAAGGCCTGTCCTTGCTTACGTCACATGCACAGTTGAGTGTGAAACTTGAATCATTCGCATGGCTCACAGTGTCTGACTTGCCTACCAAGTTATTGGTTGAGTATTTCTGGGTGCAGCTGTATTTTTCACAGTGAGTGTATTTTGGCCATTGTACAAAAAGTGTGTGTCTTGGCTCCTGGACTACATTTGGATTCAGAGAATTGTTATTATTTTAATAAATGTATTCATTATTTTAATTTGTTTGTTGGGGTTTTTCTCGGCCAAACCCCTGCTGTAAATGCTGTTACTGTTTGTCTAGCTTGAGAGTGGGCACCATTACACTTTTCAATTTAGAGGTTACTGTGTTATCTCTTCATTACTGTGAGTATTCCCACGTTCCTCTCCTTCTGCTTTAAAAGGAAAGAAGCTGTCCTTTTACACACAAACTAGTCTCTCTCTCTCTCTCTCCCCTCCCACTCTTGTCTTCCCTGGCACTTTTGATTAGACGCCCTTTTTTTCCCTCTGTTTTCGGTGTGTGAAAGTTATGAGCTTCTCATAAACTCGACAAAAATAACATCGGCAGAAGCCTGGAGACGCTCGGCCATCTGTTGCCGTCATCTATCTTTCCCTCTCTGTTTCTCACTCCTCTCTCCCTCTCTCTCCCCCCTCGTCTTCGCAATAAACGAAGTGCGATTCAGACGGCAGCGCAACAATTAAAAATTATTCACCGCCTTTCAAACGGCTCTCGAGAAGTGGAGTGTCGCACGCTGGTACGTCAGGTTGTTTTGGATTCCCAGGCGAAGGGAGAACTCCATAATACCGCCTTAACTCCACGCCACTCCTCAGTGATTAGGCATTCTACACCAGCCACCTGCACTTCACTGGAGTGCTCACTTCAACAGAGTGTACACTCCAAAGTAGTGCGCTCTTAGCCGTGTAGGTCACGAGGATGTTTGTATGCATCTGATTCGCATGACACTGTCCGAATGTTTGATGCGCCATCGTTGAGGCTTTGGAGATGTTCAAATCCTAATGACCTGCTCTAAAACTAACACTCAACCTAAACCTAAACTTAACCTCAACCCTTACCCTGCCGATGATTATATTCCAATGGAAAGGCCATAGAGGACATTTTTTAGACCCCTGCTTGTCCAACACTTGAAAAATCAAGGGTACCGATCAAGTGCTAGCTTCTACTCTTCTAGGAAGCTTTACATTTGATGTGAGAACATTGCTGTGAGGGTTTGATAGCAATCATGGCAGGATTTTTTACGATGAATGAATGCCTCGTTTAGCAATTCACTGTCTAGATAATTTCACAGTCAGTGAGCTGATTTCAGGCCATTCTTCCTGTGTTTCCAAGGTTCTTCAGATTGCAAGAACCCTAAGGAACTGCTCGAGATTCATGCTCATTCTTTCATTCAGAACTCCGCGACCCCATCGACATTTTTTGAAGAGCCCTCATTTCGGCGCCTGTAAACACGTTGCCTCAGTCTGAAATTCATCACGAGCGTATTTAACCTAAACAACGCTCTCCAGGGCTGCAGCGCTGAGCTCCTAAGCTGGCTGATTCTTACTGAATGGGGCACTAATTGAATGTGTCCCCACTTTGAGATGTTTACAATGCTAACAAGTTGCCATTCAAAGCCCATGAAGAAGCTACAGATTGGATTTTCTCTACAGGCCTCTCGTTCCTGACATAGATTTGATGGAAATAAAATACTGAAGGAGATTTTTGCCAAAAAAAAAAAAAAAGTTATAAAAAATAAATAAATAAAAAAAAACATTGAAGCAGATCAATGTCAGGTCAAATGGAACATGTAGTAGTTTGAGTGATCTAAATGTGTTATTGTGTTTCTCACCCGTCTAATATTTAACATATTCATTGATCATATTTTGGGCTGGTAGAGTCGCAGTCACACAGCTCCAGGGACCTGTAGAGTGTGTGTTCAAGTCCTACTCGGGGAGTTTAGTGTGCACTCCCCATGTCCAAGTGGGTTTCCTGCCACGGTCCAAAGACACACGTTGATGGCCGTGTGTGGGTGAGTGTGTGACACCCTACGAAGAGCTGGTGCCCCCTCAACACCCACCGCAACCCTGAACGGGGTATGCGGTTTCAGACAATGGATGAATGATCATATTTTTGTCCGTACTGCAAGCAAAAAGTCAGGTAGTGCAAATGAAAAAGCTGGCAGAGTGTGTGCTAACACTCATCATTCATTGTCTGTAACCACCTATCCAGTTCAGGGTCATGGTGGGTCCACAGCCTACCCGAAACCCTGGAGGGGGCACCAGTCCTTCACAGGGCAGCAAATACTCACATATTCACTCACACATACGGACACTTTTGAGTCGCCAATCCGTGTGTTTATGGACTGTGGGAGGAAACTGGAACACCCGGAGGAAACCCACACAGACACAGGGAGAACACCTCAAACTTCTCATAGACAGTAGCCCCGAGTCAAACCCACAACCTCCAGGTCCCTGGAGCTGAGTGACTGTGACACTTTTGCTTGAGGGTTTTTTTCTTCCTCTCTCTTTTTTGTTTTTAGAACAAATATAATTTAATATTAAAATATTTAAGTAAATATGTTTGTCTTTTGAGGCAATGCTATGCAGTTTTTGAAATCACAGTTGGGTCTTGATCAGGACCTGTCCAAGCCTTGTTGTCACGCCTTCGTCCTGTCAGTCTGTTGTCCCCGCCATGTGCTTTATTTGCACATGGCTCTGTTTTGTTTATGTTCTAGTCTCCGCATTTGTCCCGCCTCCTCGTCTGTCATCTGTTAACCCGTCCTTCTCGTTATCTGTCTCAGGTGCGTCTCGTCAGTGTCTTGTATTTAAGTCCCCTTCCTACACTTCCTGTTAGTTGGTCATTGTTCTATAGTTCTCATGTTCTCTCGTTCTTTGTCATGTCAGTCGTGTTATCCGGTCTGTCTCTGTAAGTTTCCACGTTGTCGTTTCATTTCCTGTCGTCTCGTTCTTTAGTCTGTCTGTTCCGTTTGCCCTGATTTGCTCCTCGTGTCCCGTTTAACCTGTTTGGCTCCCTGTTTGTTTTCGTTATGTTAAAGTCTCTTTGTTTTGTTATTATTCTTCTTTATTAAATATACTGTGCTTTAGCGAATGCGTCCGCCTCAGTCAGTCGGCTCCGTGATTCCCGACAGAATGACCAACCGCCAGGACGCAGCTAGCACAGACAGTTACTCTCGGAGACTAGGAGAAGTCCAAGCGTCCATAATTCGTGCAATGGTAGCCTCTAGGACTTCAGAGGAGCCGAATTATGGACAGAAGGACTGCTACAGCGGGAGTTGCCGGCTCCAGCTCCTGCCTGGCGCTATTCCGATTCCTAAACCTGAGGAGTCGACTCGTGAATCGAGTAGTTGCGCCAGCGGGAGTCGAAGGAGCCGGCGGAAGAAGCGTGCTGGAGTTCCCCCCTCGACGGTGGATTACCCCCTTAGGTCCGGGGAAATTTTTGGGGGGGCGTTAAGGATAGGGGCTGTTAGCCTCCAACGTCGTGACGACGGAGTTGGGGCTAACAGAGGCGCACCTCTGAGGGATTTAATGGGTGCGCCTGTGAAACCCCCTAAACCCTTTACAGCTCCAGCGCGAGCCAGGCGAGCAGCACGAACTCCTGTCCTTGTAAAAGCAGCGCCAACGGCCGCGCCTGTCTTCATTAACGCGGCGCCTCCAGCCGCGCCTGTCCTCGAGAGCGTGGCGCGCGCCTCTCCTGTCTCCTTGGACGTCGTCGCAGATTCCCCTGCCCCCGTGGATGACGTCGCAGGTTCCCCTGCCCCCGTGGACGACGTCGCAGGTTCCCCTGCCCCCGTGGACGTTGCTGCGGGGCTTCCTGTGTCGGTGATGGCGGCACCCGCCGCTCCAGTCCCGGTGATGGCGGCACCCGCCGCTCCAGTCCCCGTGATGGCGGCACCCGCCGCTCCAGTCCCCGTGATGGCGGCACCCGCCGCTCCAGTCCCCGTGATGGCGGCACCCGCCGCTCCAGTGTCCGTGATGGCGGCACCCGCCGCTCCAGTGTCCGTGATGGCGGCACCCGCCGCTCCAGTGTCCGTGATGGCGGCACCCGCCGCTCCAGTGTCCGTGATGGCGGCACCCGCCGCTCCAGTATCCGTGACTATGGCGGCACCCGCCGCTCCTGTCCCCGTGACTATGGCGGCACCCGCCGCTCCTGTCCCCGTGACTATGGCGGCACCCGCCGCTCCTGTCCCCGTGACTATGGCGGCACCCGCCGCTCCTGTCCCCGTGACTATGGCGGCACCCGCCGCTCCTGTCCCCGTGACTATGGCGGCACCCGCCGCTCCTGTCCCCGTGACTATGGCTGCACCCGCCGCTCCTGTCCCCGTGATGGCGGCACCCGCCGCTCCTGTCCCCGTGACTATGGCGGCACCCGCCGCTCCTGTCCCCGTGACTGTGGCTACGGCCTCTCCTGTCCCCGTGACTGTGGCTACGGCCTCTCCTGTCCCCGTGACTGTGGCTACGGCCTCTCCTGTCCCCGTGACTGTGGCTACGGCCTCTCCTGTCCCCGTGACTGTGGCTACGGCCTCTCCTGTCCCCGTGACTGTGGCTACGGCCTCTCAGGTCCCCGTGACTGTGGCTACGGCCGCTCCTGTCCATGTCTGTAGGTCGGCCCGAAGGACTTCAGGGCCGATCCCCAGAACTGTGCCCAGGCTGGTTCCTCAGACTACCCCACAGACATTAGCCAGTCCTGGGCACCCCCCTGTTATTTTGGTTCCCTTGTCTGTCCCTGTCCTGGTTCCCGTCTCTGTCCTTGTCCCTGTACCCGTGTCTGCCTTTGTGTCTGTCCCAGTCCCGGTCACTGTGTTGGTGTCAGTCCCTGTAAATGTTCTTGTACCTGTTCCCCTGCCAAGTCCTGTCCAGTCCCCTATCAGCCCTGTCCAGTCTATGTTTCAACCCCCGGTTCAGTCCCCTGTTAGTCATGTCCAGTCTCCGTATCTGTCCAACGTCCAGTCACCCGTCTTGTCTCCAGTCCAGTCTCTGTCTCAAACCCCTGTCCCGTCTCCTGTCCAGTCCCCGTTCCAACCCTCTGTCCTGTCTCATGTTCAGTCCCCTGTTACTCCTGTCCAGTCTCCGTATCCGTCTAGTGTCATGTCACCTGTCCTGTCTTCTGTCCAGTCACATACCCCTGTCCAGTCTAATGTTCCTATCCTGTCCAGTGTCTTGTCCCCTGTCTCGTCACCAGTCTCTGCTCCCGTCCATTCCCAGCACCCAGTCCTGTCATCAGTCCCGTCTCCATTCCAGTCCCCTGTTCTCTCACCTGTCCATGTCCAGTCTTCTGTCCCCAAACGTGTCCAGTCTCCGTATCCGTCCCACGTTCAGTCCCCTGTCTTGTCTCCAGTCCAGTCTCCCGTCAATTCCCATGTGTCCACTCCTGTCCTGTCCAGTCCGTTCTCGTCTCTTGTGGCCCCCCTTTGTCAGTCTCCTGTCATGTCCCATGTCCCGTCTCGTATATCCGGTCCTGTCGTGTCCCCAGCTCCTGTGTCTGTTCCCGTCCTGTCCTGAGTCCTGTCTCACTTGGTTCCTTGTCTTGTCTTAGTCTGTCTTGTTTTCCGTGCCCTCTCCTGTGCCAGCTCCTGGGGGGTTTAGGAGTACGCGCCCAGGAGTTGCGCGTTCTTGGGGGGGGCATCTGTCACGCCTTCGTCCTGTCAGTCTGTTGTCCCCGCCATGTGCTTTATGTGCACATGGCTCTGTTTTGTTTATGTTCTAGTCTCCGCATTTGTCCCGCCTCCTCGTCTGTCATCTGTTAACCCGTCCTTCTCGTTATCTGTCTCAGGTGCGTCTCGTCAGTGTCTTGTATTTAAGTCCCCTTCCTACACTTCCTGTTTGTTGGTCATTGTTCTATAGTTCTCATGTTCTCTCGTTCTTTGTCATGTCAGTCGTGTTATCCGGTCTGTCTCTGTAAGTTTCCACGTTGTCGTTTCATTTCCTGTCGTCTCGTTCTTTAGTCTGTCTGTCCCGTTTGCCCTGATTTGCTCCTCGTGTCCCGTTTAACCTGTTTGGCTCCCTGTTTGTTTTCGTTATGTTAAAGTCTCTTTGTTTTGTTATTATTCTTCTTTATTAAATATACTGTGCTTTAGCGAATGCGTCCGCCTCAGTCAGTCCGCTCCGTGATTCCTGACACTTGTCCACATATATCCTCTTTTTCCACCATTATGAATGTGGACAAAACTAATTTGAACACATGCCCTATTCAATCTGAAAGAGAAAAATATTGCACACAAGATGGCTGAATAAACTTTTTTATTTCAGGGTGGCTAGGTGGCGCTGCAGGTAGCCTCACTGCCACACAGCTCCAGTGTCGCAGGGTCCTCGGTGCCTCTCTGTGAGAAATGTGGTGTGTTCTCCTCCAAGTGTGTTGAGCTTGGAGGAATCATGTCCTCAGGTGGGAGGAAATCTGAGCTAATGGCTGTAACTGGGGAGACAATGGGATGGAAACATGATTGTTTTCTTTTGGTCAGGCAGTCTTGGATTCTCTCAACAGTGTCAGTATTACATCTGTTGTTTACCCATTGTGTCTTTTGCCCTGTCAATATGCCTGTGGTGCTCTTGTTGTCCCAACAGTTCTGCCGCGGGTTGTTTACATTGGTGATTTTATTTTTGTTGTTGTTGAGGTGTGAACAGCAGAACTCCTGATAAAAAGAGAGCAGTGTGGCTCAGCTTCCGCCCCTCCGTAGGAAGAGAGAATAAATAAATAAATAATAAATAAAGAAATAAACACCCATAAATAAATGCATCTGTCAGCATTAACAGGATCAGAGGGATGCTGGAGGAGGATGTTTATTTTCCCGCCGTTACTGTGCACACAGCTTCCATGGCGACCGCGGAGTGGGTGGCAAGGCAACGGCTGGCTGCGCTCAAGCGCCTTTTAGCACGGCTCCACTGTGAACACGACTTCTCTTACTGTCTTTTCTCCTCTTATGTCTTCTCTTTATGTTTTCATCTCTGCTCTTCACTTCTCTTTTTCCTTATGGACTTCTCCTGACTCTTCTTCTTCTCATCTCTCCTCAATTTTTTTTCCTTTGTCTCCTGTTCTTTGATCTTCCACCCTGTTTTCTCCACTGCTCACTCTCTTGTCTCCTCAGTTCCTCTCCTCTCTTCTCTTCCCCTCTTCTGACTCTTCTGAACGCTCTTTTTTCCTTTCTCATCTCTCCTCTTTTCCTTTCATTTCTCATATCTATTTTTTTCTTTCCTCTTCTTTACACTTATCCTTCTGTCTCATCTTTCTTTCTCTTCGCATCTCTCCTCTTTCCTTTCTCTTCTCTTTTTTTCTCTCTTCTCATCTCTCCTGTTTCTCCTTTCTCTTCTCTCATCTTCTCTGTCCTACTTTCCTTTCTATTCTCTTACTTTCTCTTCTCTTCTCGTCTCCTCTTTTCCTTTCTTTCTCATCTCTATTTTTTCCTTCCTCTTCTCTACTCTTCTCATCTTTCCTTTCTCTTCTCTTTGTTCCTCTCTTCACATCTCTCCTGTTTCTCCTTTCTCTTCTCTCGTCTTCTCTTCTCTTCTCTTCTTTTCTCTTCTCTTTTCTTCTCTTCTCTTCTCTTTTTCCTTTCCCTTATCAACTTCTCCTGACTCTTCTTCTTCTCATCTCTCCTTGTTTTTTTTCCTTGTCTTCTGTTCTTTGATCTTCCATTCTTTTGTCTCCACTTCTCACTCTTTTCTCCTCAGTATCTTCTTTCTCTTCCCCTCTTCTGACTCTCCTGAATGCTCTTCTCATCTCTCCTCTTTTCCCTTCTCTTTTCATCTCTATTGTTTCCTTTCTCTTCTCTACTCTTTCCTTCTCTTCTCTCATCTTTTCTTCTCTTCCTTTCTCCTTTTGTTCTTATCTCCTTTTCTTCCCTTCTTTTCCCCTCTCTTTTCTTATTTTCTCTTCTCTTCTTTTCCTTTCTCTTGTCTTCCCTTCTCCTCATGTACATCTTTACTCCCTCACCTCTGTCACTGCCAATTATTTTCCTTGCTCTCCAGCTCTGGCTCTACCTTCATTGCGAGACAGAGGCTGAATCCTGGATGTGTTTTATCCACGAGTCACAGCCGAAGCGTGAGCCTGTATAAATACACAGAGAAGATGAGGCAGAAAACGTGCTCTCCTGTAAATGGCAGGAAGCGTGAGAACGCGAGGCGAACGCAGAGCCGGTACAGAAGACTTTTTGAACTGAGATGTCTAAATATAAATGGCTGCTTGAGTAATCTGGTTGGTCACGGGGCAGGAGTCCCGTCCCGAGCGGCGAATGAGATTTGGGTTTAATCTGGAGCTCGTGAGTCACGTCGGGATTGGAGGATGCTGGGTGGAGAACTGAGAAAACCTGCAGGTTCCTGATAGGAAGCGGCACCTTGAGATTCATCGCCGACTCCCACAGAGGACACACACAAACACACACACACACACGCAAAACTAACCCAATCAGCCACGCTCTGCAATCTGCGCCCAAACACAGCCTTTACCTCCAGCTTTGGATGTGGAGGATATATAGATCTAAGCTTAAGGGAGAAACACACATCGTTTGGAGACCTCCTCAAGCTTGGAGGTCTTTTCTGGTGTTTCCGTTTTGAAAAATCCTGGAGGAGGAGGAGGACTTGAGAAGGTGAAGGGCACAAAAGTAGTTGAGAACTTTTGGACTTGTTGTGATTATTTTTATATACATTGTACAACACACAACATTACACACAGAGAGAGACCCGAGTTGGGCCTTGAACCCAGCTCTCACCCATTATTCCGTCAAAGTGATTTAAGGGATTTATTTGCAGTAGTGCTGGTGGTGACAACAATGATGATGATGATGATGATGATGATGATGATGATGATGATAAGTACGGTGATCACATTGCTGAAGGCCACTAGTTGAGTTTGAAAACCGCTGTAGACTCATCAGCATATGCAGATCAGCTTTCACAGTTTTCCACTCATGCAAATTCCTACTACTCTGTAAACTGAAGTGCTAATGAGAGTGTCTAAATTTTGCCTTTCAGCTAGACTTTGCACCTAACTAGTGTGAGAGCGTGTTCACACAGGAGCATGAGGAGTGTGAAAAGTCTCGCAATGTTTTAGCACATCCAGATTGAACAGATGTTTGCACTCATTGGAGTAAAGTTTCAATCCAAAGTTTTCCAGCTCAAATCGCCACCTCCTGAGGACGTTTTGACGTTTCAGCCACCACCTCGCTTCACTTTATGTCCCCTTTAGGTACACATTCATGTGTGGATCCCACCAACAAACACACTGTGAAACAAGACCACTCGCTCATTAGTTTGTGGGTTGTCCACATCGGAAAACATGATTCTGCTCTGCTTCTGACGTCAAGACTTAAGAATTGCCCCCTGCCCCCTGCCCCCTCCCCCATCTGCCCAATCACGGAATGTCAGAGGGGCATGAATCTTACCTGGCTTTGGGATATAGTGCGGTAGAGTGATGGTTCTCTATCAGCTTTTGGAATGAGTTGGAGTAGTGGGTAGTACTGGGCCGATCCTAGTCGTAGTCATGGCTCATCAGTCTCTCTGGGCTTCTCCATCATACATTGTTTTCTACATCCTCTCTCTCCACACTGAAATTAGTGTCTTGGTCTCCACTGTAAATGCTAGGCTTGGACCTGCACTGGCTTTAGGTTTTGGATTAATTTGATATAGTTTAGAGGGAATAATAACTCTCATCTCCATCGCTGTCCATGCTCCAAGCTTGAAGCTGGTAGTCAGTAGCAGCAGTGGCCGTCCAAAGGAGGCGAGACAGAAGCTATACTTTACTCTGTCCTCTCCACATCGATTTCACTTCTTTTTTCATTTGTCCTCACCGAAGCCATTATTACTTTTATGGGTGTTTTTTATGGGCCTCCCAAGACTGCTGACCGATTACACAGAGAAACGCCCATTAGAGCCCCTGTCCGGCTCTAGGTCTCTCTCTCCCTCTATCTCTCTCCCTCTGACATAAGTGCTGCAGTCCACAGGTTTGGATTTCTCCGTCCAAAGAAATCTATCAAACGTGAGCGATAACTTTCCTCCCCAAGCTGGTGTCCAGAAATGGAGAAATCTACTTTTAGAAGCTTTAGCTTCTCCTTCTTCTCACAAACCCAGACACACTCATCCGTTCTCAGCATCCAGAGACTGGGCGCTTCCTGAAATGAACAGCTTGGCTTTGGCTCAGACTCAGAAATGTTTCTTTATCCATGATACATACCATTAAATCGGACTCTAATTTCAGCTGTGAAATTTTCTAAAATTTGCTTGATTTTCATGCTCCTTGATTAGTATCTTACAGCAAATTGATAATATCTCATGCTCAGTCCCGCAGAATTTGTGGTAGGATGCCACCTGTGCAAGTTCAGTCATGAAATCTCTCGCTACTAACAGTATAACAACAATATATTAAAATAATGACAGTTTGGGGATGGCCCTTACCTGTTCCGACATGACTGTGCACCAGTGCACAAAGCAAGTTCCTTAAATAAATAGATGGGCAAGTTTGATGAGTAAGAACTGGACCTCCACTCTATAGAACACCTTTGGGATGAAATGGTGGTGACAGGCCTCGTCCAACAACAGTGTCTGACCCCACAAATGCGCTTCCAGGAAGAATGGTCACAAATTTCCCTAAACACATGCCTAAACCTTACGGAAAGCCTTTTCAGAAGAGTTGAAGTTCTTAATTATTACTTGATTATTAACCCCCTGGGGTTGAAGAACGCGCCGGCACATCAACGACCATTTACAATGTTTCTATTAATATCTTAGTGATAGCACAGCACAGAAATACAGTTCAAACACTCTGAGAATGTGCAGAAACCGCTCTTTCTATCGCATGTTATTGCGACTGTACGTGATCCCGAGTTACGAGCCTATGTATAAGCTTTAGACACGCCTCCTCTGCCTCGCGCCATGTCTAACTGGTGGATTTGCTTGTTTTTAAGACTCTGATTAAACTATTTCAATCACCAAAACAATTCATCCACACGAGTAAAGGGATGTTTTCATAATTAATATAAAGATTTTCTAAAATCGGATTTAAGTTTTTCAAGGTTATAGACAGGTTATCGCTTCATAAAATGCTCTAGGTCACATGGGCCTCTCTTAACGAGAGCGCTGAGATTGTTCTGAACATTTTGATATAAAACATGTGGACAATATATTATAATACAAGTACTTTAAAGATGAATTTCAGAAAATTGAGAAAATATCTCCTAAAGACTCCAAAGGGTTAAACCCTATGGATTAAGAATGGGATGTCACTCGAATCCATATGCATGAATTTGATTGAAAGCGTGATTGTGGTTCTGTTGTAGCTGGGTCTGTACCACTAACAAATCAAGTCAATAACATTATTATATGATAGATTTGTGCACAGGAGAGTCAAACTACTATTACTTTTGAGACAGGGATTATTAAGTTTTAATTCTTAAAAAAAATAATTAAGTACAAAGCACATGGGTAAACAGAAATTATCATGATAAATGAAGGCTTGTAGCATTTAATAAGAGCATACATTTTAAACTAAAATAAGCGGTTATAGATAATGGATGGATGGATGGATGGATGTTTATTTCTGAAGCTGTTGGAGGGCCCTTAAACCAAAGCAGGCCCTGGGTAAGCAGGTCCATCACTACCCACTATCAGATGCCCCAATCATGTTCACTTGATAGTATCACATGACATAACAGTGACCGCAGGACTGTATGTCAGTAACATTTATTAGTAAATAAATAAGATACTCAATCATAACACAATAAACAGTATAAAAAGATGATCATGTGATCAGACCACATTCTCTAATATTAATTATTGTGAATGAAATATTTCAAGAGAGTAATCTCCATAGATCAGGACCTACTGAAATATCCACCCTGCCTCCATCTTGGCCATACCCCCTAGTGTAGTGCTCAGAGAGTCATAGTAGAGCGTCTACACTCGAGTGGATTGTTCCTGTCAGACGACTCTAGCGAGCGCTCTGAAACATTAATAAACGCGGTGCGGCGGAGAAGCGCTCAGCAGAAAGTGATGACACGCCACAGCGAGGAGTGATGACAAGCTACACGCAACTGCTAGCACTAGCCATTCAGCCATCAGCTAATAGCCCCAGGTCCAGCCAAGCAGATGTCCAGGCCCAATGCTCTAATGACCGTGTCACTGGGGAGGGGTATTAATGACCCTCTTTAGCCACTGTCTGAGTGCCTGTAGAGTAGGATTTCCTTAAGCTATTTATAATGAATGTCCACTTGTTGGCCACTTTATTGGAAACCCTAGCTTGAAAGGTGTCTAGTGGCCAGTTATGGGGTATAAAGCTTTTCAGTGCAGCACATGTACAGTGTTTATAGTCTGTGTAATCTCCACGCATGCTATAAGTGGGATGCTTGGGAGCACACAGCACTCATTGGGAAGCTTTAGCTAGACGGGTATAAAATATGCCACACTTGAACTGTGGAGGGATGGAGGATTCAGTACGTTTGGGGCTGAATGCCATCAAATCCTCACAGCAATATTTTATCACCTAACATTTCTAGAAGAATAAGAGCTGTGACTGTTGGAAACTCTCCATTAACACCCTTCATAAGAAACCCAGCTTAATATATATATATACTAAATAAATAATAAGAAATTAATACTGAGGGGAAATCCCATTTTTATTTTCACCCTTACCCCTCATTTTTGAGTGCTATTTTACCCCTGAGTTTTATGGTGCAGTGGTTAAACTCTAAAAGGGTTGAAGGGACATCCCGTCAAGAGCCTGATACATCAAGAGAACACTAAAAAAAGAGTAGCATTTCAGCAGCACTCTCCTGAAGGTCTGCATCAATATCAGAACATTAAGGTAACGCATCATAAGCCTTCAAAATGTCCCACTTTTATATATTATCACCCACCCCTAGCTGTCTGTGATATCAAGCTGAATTCAGTTGCTCACTTTGTGGCTTATTGTTCGAAACCTCCAGTTCCATCTTAAATGCTGCAGTAGCCACAGGTGCTAATATGAAATGTCCTCAGTATTTAAGGTGGAACTGGAAGTTCAGAGACATCTGTAAACTACTACTGATGTTTATGCTTGTTAGGAAGTAAAGAGATAAAACACACTAAAAATACACTAATAATTTTTGGTGTCACTTGCTTCTCTATCTTTCTGGTGATTCACAAGGCATTCACAACCCTTTGTTTGATGCCCCTGGAAAAATCTCCATTTGAAGGGGTATACAGCCCTCTCCCTTGGCCCTACCCCTCTTTCCCGACAACAATTGAGGCAAACTACCCCTGGGCAAGACGGAAGGGCAGGGCTAAGTGATAGGGCTGAGGGGTGATTATGAGATTCACCCTAAAGCAGGGGGAGTGTGTAAAGTGGACATACAGATTAGGTGTTTCCAATATAATGGCCAACAATTGTGTTTCCTTTGCACAGATATAAAAAGGCTTGTATCTCTGTTTGGAGAAAAAGCCCCCGTCTCTCAAGCCCCCCTCATTTCCTTTGTGTGAGGAGTCTAATCTTGTATCGTCTTTGTTACACGGATATAGCAGCACAGACGTCCTGATTAAACCACATTTAATTAAGACTGGGATTTGTGTACCTGATTGAGATGTTGGGGAATAACACACACACACACACACACACACACACACACACACACACACACCAGCAACAGAGCCTCTTCAGGTCGGCGTCCCGAGCCGGAGCTTGATTCTGAGGCTGGCGGACGTGAGCAGTACTTGGTTGTCATGGGAACGCAGGGAGCTACGGGAGAAGTGTGACTTGTTAAAATCCGCCCGAGAAAGACCAAACTGTCACTACGAGAGAGAGAGAGAGAGAGAGAGAGAGAGAGAGAGAGAGAGAGAGAGAGAGAGAGAGAGAGAGAGAGAGAGAGAGAGAGAGAGAGAGAAAGTAAGAAATGAAAATGAGAAAAGCAAGAAAATAAGTATTAGGAGAGAGTGTAATGAAAGAGAAACAAAAGAAATAGAGGGAAGATGGGATATAGAGAGGGAGAGGGAGAGGGCAAATCTTCCACTGTGTATTTTATTATCTCCCTCTTTAAGAAAAAATATAAATAAATAAACCAATAAAAACCTCACATCTTCTGAAAATAAAGACCACCGGAAAGAATCCAAAAAGAAGAAGAGAAAATCCCCCCCTCTGTACTAATTCCTCAAGTCTTTTGTGGTCACTTTATCTCGCGCCACTCAGACATAATTCTCTCGGCACAAATGCTTTAATTGGATGATGTAAATAGCAACAATTTGCTTCTGTCTCTTTCCTTTATGAAAGCAACTGGACTCGGCCTGCATTAAAGAGCCCGTACCCTGATTTTCCCTCGTTTAATTGTGTATTTCACTCATGTGTGGTGACTCTTTCAATGGATCCTGTGCTCATAATGAATCATATGGTGTAAATGAATGTAAGCCTGATTCCAAAAATTACTTTACAAAACAAGAGTAAAGTCGGAGTAAAACGAGAGGAAATACGGGAGATGTATTTGAAAGTTGGAGACAGCTTAGAGCACATCAGGACTACAGACAGCTCCAGAGTTGATTTAATTTCTTCTTATCATTTCAGAGAAAATAAATAAACTGCAGATGGAAATCTGAACAGATTAAAGGTGTAAACTGGGTGGTTTATGTGTAGAAAATGAGTAATGACAGTTTAAAGGGTGTATGTGTTCAGTAATGGTCCTTGTGACATCACAAAAGCAAATTCACACCAAATTTAAACATCTCTGTTTAAAGTAACAAAACATTTCCCCCATTTATGGGCCCTTTAAATTTCACAGGGTGAAAGTCAGTGGGTAATTGGATTGGTACGCGGGTAATTCTCATTAGCCATGCTGGGAGAGTCCTGGCTCTCCGGGCGTGCCCGCGGTGCCCATTGGGAATCATGGGAAAAGAATGCGGAGCGCTCTCCCGGTCTCCAAGCTGATCATATCAGGGTGCAGGAAATGGCATTCTGGGTAGGAGCCAGAGCCAGAGGGACAGAAGGGACCGTGTGTGTGTGTGAGATGTTGTTTTGGTCAAGATACTGTAAGAACACGGGGTGAAGGGAGGGGGTTACATCTCCAGGGAAGCTAATGGATAGCAGAATGACACGTATTGACCAGGGTGTCTGCGTGTTTTTTCCATTTTTTCAGAAAAGCTCTTCTGTCTCTCATCTCATCAGTGGACTAACAAATTCGAGAAGAACAATAGACTAATGTCCCCTTTAAGAAAAAAAAAAAAGCCCTTTCACTGTAAATGTCCTTCACTGTGGGGCTGTGTCCAATACGGTGCAGCCTCACAAACCAGCACATTTACATTGTACATGCTTTAAAACATAAACGGACAGAGCTAAGAAGGCGAGGGCTGATGTAGATTACCCCAGAACCAGCCCTAGCTCTGCCTGTTCATGATCAATGTATAAGGAATGTTTCACCCTGGCTTTGACAGCCAATCAGACAAGCAATATGTGCACTTTCAATCTGTACCTCTCAATATTAAAGGCACGGTACTAAAACAACAGCCAGTTAAATTCTACAAAGTAAAGAGGGGTTGCACAGTACTCATGAAAATGTGTTGAGACGAGGAATTAACAATATAAAAGGAAATGTGGAGTATGAGCCCTTTAAGAGAGACTTTGATTGTGAAGGGCGTAGAATGGATCTGTCCGTCTCTGATGCAGGTGTTCACTGGAGCGAAGTGGAGAGCAGGGTGTTTCATTTACACAATTTATAGCACAGCCACCCGTTTAACTACTTTAATTATCACCTCATCACAGAGCGAGAGAGAGAGAGTGAGAGAGAGCACAGTGGGTAAAGCAGTAGGAGTTAGGCCCTCCCTGCTCTTTTCCAGTTAGGTTTTCCTTAATGGATCTTCTACAGTGGGCATAAATACATGGAAATCCTTGGCGTTCCCAAAGAAAATGCCACAGCAGAGAGCAGGTTTTCCATGGCATGGGCTCTTTAATGGTGCAGCATCATTTATGGAAAGCTGACAAAAACTCAGCACTCAGCATATAAGCACAAAAGACATCAAACAACATGGTGGTCAATTTTGGTGTGTTCTCCCTGTGTCTGCGTGGGTTTCCTCCGGATGACTGTCTGTGAGGAGTTGGTGTGTTCTCTCTGTGTCTGCGTGGGTTTCCTCCGGGCGACTGTCTGTGAGAAGTGTGGTGTGTTCTCTCTGTGTCTGTGTGGGTTTCCTCCGGGTGACTGTCTTTGAGGTGTTTGGTGTGTTCTCCCTGTGTCCTCATGGGTTTCCTCTGGGTGACTGTCTTTGAGAAGTGTGGTGTATTCTCTCTGTGTTTCCTCCCACGGTTCAAAAACATATTGGTAGGTGGATTGGTGACTCAAAAACTGTCCATAGGTGTGAGTGCATGTGAGAGTGTGTGTTGCCCTGTGAATAACTAGCGCCCCCTCCAGGGTGTGTTCATGCCTTGTGCCCAATGATTCCAGGTAGGCTCTGGACCCACCGCGACCCTGAACTGGATAAGTGCTTACAGACAATGAATGAATGAATTTTCTTTTGTGAATTACAAATTGTAAATCATATTAATAAGATACATGTTAGAATGTAAAGCACATAATCCACACAGAAAAATAGACTTGATTAAAGCTTATCATGATAAATTATAAAAGTTATTTTCTTTAGTCATCAAAAAAACCCTCCTGTGAGTTATAATACAGTGCACATTAATTAATTATAAGCTTTAATTAGTGACTTATATTTATTAGGTGGGTAACTGATTATCAGGGCACGCTCAGCAAGATAATGAGCTGAAAGAACTCCAGTGTTGTTAGAACTTTGTTGCATAGCTGCATTTTTCCAGCAAAATGTCGTAGATTTTCATTTGTAGGTCATGAATTAAATGCTAGGGAACAATTAAAGGTGCCGTAACGATTTTTCCAAAGAAGAATAATCTTCATAAACATTGCAGTGATCAAAAGGTGTTTGTTGTAGTGGGTACACACCGAGACCAGAGCATAGCTATTTTTAAAGTTTGTCTTTAAAGGCAGAACTGGAGAACAATTAAAGGTGCCATGTGTAATTTTCCACAGTACAATGACCTTTATAAAAAACTGCTGAAGATTCATTCATTCACTCACTCACTCACTCATTCCACTGTGGTAATCTTTGGGTGCCTTGACAATTGACTACATTTCAACATCTCCGTCCAAATTTGTTAATTATAATCAATGTATTTACAGATAGGACGGCATGGTGGCGCAGCAGGTATTGTCGCAGTCACACAGCTCCAGGGACCTGTCTGTGAGGAGTTGGTGTGTTCTTCCTTTGTCCGCGTGGGTTTCCTCTGGGTGCTCTGGTTTCCTCCCACACTCCAAAAACACACGTTGGTAGGTGGATTGGCAACTAAAAAGTGTGCATAGGTGTGAGTGTGTGAGTGAGTGTGTGCTGCCCTGTGAAGGACTGGCGCCCCCTCCAGGGTGTATTCCCGCTTGCGCTCAATGATTCCAGGTAGGCTCTGGACCCACTGTGACCCTGAACTGGATAAGCAGTTACAGATAATGAATGAATGAATGTTTACAGATAGAGTGGACAGCATTAAAGGTGTGATAGCAGTTGTATAAGCATTCATAGTTTGTGGATTTGTAAACATCCTTTGTGATCTAGCTCTGAAAATCTATTTATATGTCCCCTGTGTTTGTCTTAAAGGTCCATTAAAGGTGGTATAATGACTCTTTCAAAATACAGCGATCTCTATAAAAACTGTAGTTGTCTAATGGTATCTTGTCTTGCGTATGCACATTTGAATCTCTATCTTAATGTGTGTGTACATCTGAAGATCGGCTAGAATTGCTGTCTTCATGCTTTATGTGGAAATCTGAGTCATTTATTTTGAAGATTTCAGGGGGAAAAAAAAGGAATCTAGCAGATCAGTTATGCCTGGTGTTGTATGTTGATGCGTACAGACACCTGGTTTTATTTTATTATGTTTTTCTCGACTCATGCTATATTCTGAGTGAACTGAATCATATCTGCAGCTTTCATGTTGCTCGTAAACTAATTATGTTAATCCCCCCACAACATTGCATTGCATTCTTGGCAAGTTTGTTGTCAGTGCTTTGCCGAAAAACAAGGATGGGTAAAGTTTGCTGCGCATTTGAATGTCTTTTTCACTGCCGTCATGTTGTAGCTGCTGAGTGTACATATCGAATGCTATGTCCACTGGGAATCCAGCTGCGGGACTCCTTGCTTGTATGTTGGCTAGAGTTCTATAAATCCCCACAACACTGGGTTGGGGAGCAGTTTCCAGGTGTGAGGGTGCACTGTTCATTATCTTTGGGATGAGTACTCTAGTACTTTATCTCATAATTTGTCTTATGGAAAAACACAATCAAATCGTCGTAGAAACTCATAATCACTGCATTTGATTTGACAGTAAACCTACCAGTAACAGGTTTCCACAAAATTATGGACATTATGGAAGTGTATTTTAACAGAACTTGTATTGCTACAATTTCTCTTACGTTTAAATAGCATTATTGTCAGTGGTCTGTAAAGCTTGTCTAGCCTAGCAACGGTTGCCATGACACTGAAAACTCAGTGGTGTGCAGAGCTTAAATCATACGGATAGTAAAATGCAGTCTTAAGTGTAGTTTGTTGTTAAAACACTGAGGTTGGGCATACAGACTTACATTGATTCATCGAATCAACCTCAGAATTTGGACATAAAGGGGACTGATTCAAATGAATCGACTCATTAATTGAATCTGATTAAAAATTGGGCCATGCCGTAGACCGAATCAAATGGATCAAATCAAATTCCAACTTTATTCACAAGAATTAACTCAGGAGCTTGGACATAAAGGGCCCTGCATCAGATTAATCAAATATTAACATAATTCACTTAAATCGAATCATTAAAGTGAATCATAATTCCAAGTGACATTTATTTCTGAGCACTGACATTTCCCCAAACGCTGAAATGAGAGAGAGAGGGTATGAGAGTTAGTGAGTGAGTGATTGTGAAGGAATGTGCATTCAAATCTGAGCAATGGCCATATGCTGAGAAATACAGGATACACACACACACACACACATACACACACACACACACACTCATACAATTCAGCCAATATAAAGAGAGAGAAGATAATAAACATCAGAAGCTATTGAGGACCCTAGAATATTCTGGAGGAAATGGTAAGGAAAGTGAGAGGGAGTTATGACTCTGTGTGTGTGTGTGTGTGTGTGTGTGTATGTGTGTGTGTGTCCAAGCTATTTATTATTGCAGACTCCTCAAACAATCAGAAGCAGTCAGGAATGCACCCTGCTGCAGTTTAGCCTGAATTACTATTGCCACACACACACACACATACACAAACACACAGTGAACTCTTTGTATGTTCCAGTACATGTGTGTGAATGTGTGTGTGTCTGTGTGTATTATGTTTGAACAGGTTTCATCCTCATCACTGCTCTTTACAGTTTTTCAGCTGTTAAACATCTCATTTTCTGACAGAACTGGATCCACCACTGACCATTCAGCAAGCACCGAGTGTGTGTTCTGCCCAGTTACTTTGCAGTGTCACAATCCAGTGTGTGTGTGTGTGTGTGCACGTGTGTGTGTGTGTGTGTGTGTTTCTTTATACCCATTTTTAAATAATAATTTGAAATGAAAAGAAAAAAAAAAGGTTAATTAATTAAAAAGAAAACCAGTACTAAGCTGCACTAGAAAGGGGAGATACTTTGAAAAGTACTCAGAAAAGTGTTGTTGTAGCTCACATATTGTGTGTGTGTGTGTGTGTGTGTGGTTGTCTCTATGTCTTCTGCCCACATTGGTTTCTGAGTAACCAGAGAATTTTTTTTTTTTTTTTTTTTTTTTAAACCAAATGCGTCCTCTAATTTCACAACGTTGTCCCTGCCAGCCGTGGTTTGGACATGTCCAGCTATAAAACTGCAATGGGTTTGTGTGGTCAGAACATTCTTCTGATGCCTTTTATGGGCTATTCAAGGCATTTAATGTCTGCTATTGGGTTTACTCTAGAAAAGGACAATGGACCAGACTCAGGCCTATGGCAATGACCCATTTTTTATAAGTGTTATAGCCTTCGATGAGGGCTTTGTCCATCCAGCCATGATGAGACCCTTAAGTGGTACATAAAAATAAATACCTCCATCTTCTCCTTCAGCCAAAATAGTAAAAGGGCGGGTCATCCTCAGCGCTGCAGTGACAGTGACGTGGTGGCAGTGTGTTAGTGTGTTTTGGACTGGTATGAGTGCAGCGACTGTAGGTGGGAGTAGTCTACGAGGTAGGTGCGTCTAAAAGAGTGGACAGTGTGGACACTGTTTTAAAACTCCATGAGCATCTGCTGTGTCTGATCCATTCATAGCGGTACAACACACGCTAACACACCACCACCACGTCAGTGTCACTGCAGCACTGAGAATGATCCACCACCCTCAATAACCCCACAGACCTAATGTTTACCCTTTTTATGCATTTTGGCCAGATACGTACGATGTGACAAGGCATGGAGGTTTAATAACAGCTCTGTACTAAACACGAAGGCTGTTTATAGTAATATTTCCTCTTATTCTGCATTTTCTCTCGGTCATAAACTCAGATCCTGACCACTGCTGGTCCTCCTTGTCGTTGAGCTACTTCTGATTGGCAGTCAGTTTTAAGGGAGCGAGTGTAAAAAAAGGCGATTGGAGAGCCTCTGCTCCTCGTAACCTGCGCCTAATGGATTGGAGCGATGAGGTTGGGCTGCTAAAAGTCTCGGGATGACGTTTACGGCCATTTCCTTCACCGTCCCAAGAGGTTATTCCTATTAAAACCTCTTCCAAAAGGCCGCGCCTGGCTGAAGGGGGCTGTAAATACCTGAAAGAGAGATATACTGTAGGACCAAAAGTTCTTGGACCACCTAATCATGAGGGTATCGATAGGTACTTTGTCCCTTTTTTCCTTCAGCTTCTACTCTTTGGGGGCTTTAGAAGTTGGAATATTTCTGTGAGGATTTGATAGGCCACACAAACTATAGTGAGGTCTGATATTGATGGTAGAGCATAAACGCCTCTCTGATTCATCCCAGAGGTGCTGAATGCAACTCTAACACTGAAGAATGCAGGTCTGAGCCACATCCTTGAGCTGGTTTATGTTTATGCTCCATGGAGTGGGTCCCCCAATAAACAGGGACAGCCATATTTAAAATAAAGTAATTGGCAAAAATAAATAAAATAAAATAAGTAAACAAATAATACACTAAGACTGAGTTATTGAAATGGAATTGAACGTTAAACTTAATAATAATATCCATAACTGATTACAATTTTAGAGCTAAATGTTATGTTTATTGAGGAAAACTATCCATTTGAGTGAGGCTGTAGGGCCCTTTTGGGCCTCCTGTAGCTTGGATACAAAATGAGAGACAGTTGGGCGTGGAGGCGTACAGGTAGTGTACAGTATCTTATGGCACACTTGCCCACATATGTTCTGGCTGGGACTGTAGATCCTGCACACTCTTAGGTTGCAGTACCCCTAAACACTCAATGGGTGATAAAGGTTGACTTGGGCTGGTGACGCTAAATAAGTGTTGTATTCTGTCGGAGACATTCCTGGGGAACCCTTGCTGTGTGTGGGTGAGCATTATACTGCTGACAAATGCCAGTTGGAAGCCTTGCCATGAGAGAAGCAGTAGATGTTTTTCAGCAGTAAGTGTCCCTCATATCACTACTAAGTGTGAACAACTGTTGTATGTGTTGCCTCCCCAGATCAACGCACCAACAGGGTGAATATGGCACTCCACAGCAAAGGCAGGATTGTAATGCTCACCATGAGTCCTCCATGATAATTTACACATCTAGGTGGAGGATATTTTGTCAATGAGTGAAGTCATAGCACAGAATCTCCAATATTTCAAGGCCACTAGGTAGGTGTTGGTATTTTTTCTGTTCCATAAAATGGAGGAAAAATCATTGACTGCACCTTTAATTACTGAGAAGCATCAGTGGAATCCCTCTTTAATGCTAGCATTATTGAGTGCTGTATTGAGTTGACCCCTGCGTGTTAACTAAGGTTAGATTACTAGCGTTGTAATAGCAGGAACGCAAATACTAATCAATCACTCATCTCTCTCTCAACAAGTGTAATCCTCACCTGATGAAGCGATAAGAGCTGTAATCCCAGTCTGTGTGTGTGTGTGTGAGAGAGAGAGCACATAACCGCAGCTATCTAATGAATTCCAAGATGAAAAGTGCATTCAGATAAAACAGGAGACAAAAAGATCCAAGCGTTCCGACATGACAGCTCATAACCCGAGGCTCACTATTTGTCAGAATTTACACATATCAAATTGTATTGCTACATATTTTAGGTTTTATTTATTTCCCTGAGGCCCACTTTGAATACTTCTGTGGGTTGGGTATCTAAAGCAGTCATAATTCATATTTACACTGCCAGTTTACAGCCTCTTTTAATTCTGTTTTTGTTTTTATTTATTTATTGTTACTGTCCCTTTAAGACTCTGACGAATGGTCTTTGTTTTGATTAGCTGCCCTGTATTCAGGACATGACCCAGTCTGACATGAAACACAGCATATACTACTGCATGACTGGGCGAGGCTAAATTGTTGTAGACTTTATGGCTGTATCTCTGTAATATTTTTGGTAGTTTTGGTAGTTCCCATATATGGAGCAAATATCTATTATGGAATTTAAGCATTTAAACAGTAGTACCGTACACTTCTTCTTAATGAATGTACCCTGTGTGTGTGTGTGTGTGTGTGTGTGTGTGTGTGTGTGTGTGTGTGTGTGTGAACTGTAGTTAAGCTCACAGTTGAGTTTAAATGAGGCTGTATCAGTGTTTTAGAGATCCTTCAGTGTTAGTTCTGTCAGCTTGCTCACAAATGAACCTGTCACAGTAAGTGTTTGTGTGTGTGTGTGTGTGTGTGTGTGTGTGTGTGTGTGTGTGGGCGCGTGTGCGTGTTTATTGCTTGGCTAAGCTTAGAGCACCCATTAGATCCCCAGTGAGAGATTGTGTGTTGAAGGCGTAAGACTGAATGTGGATGTCTGTGTTTATTGCTCAGCTAAGCTTAGAGAAACCTATTATAAAGTAAGTGTGTGTGTGTATGTGTGTTTAAGACAGGTGGATTGTATTGCAGCCTTGAGGAAAATAGAGGCTCTCTAATATAACACCTAATTAGAAACCCCAGTCTCTCCGCTAGAGTCTAAATGAGAGAGAGAGAGAGAGAGAGAGAGAGAGAGAGAGAGAGAGAGAGAGAGAGAGAGAGAGAGAGAGAGAGCTCCCACCTTCATTTCCATGGTGCCTCTCTTAATTTCAGCTCTAAACTGAGTCGTAAAGTACGGTGGCCCAACTGGGACATTTCTGCTCTTAATAACACAATAAACCCCTGTAGCTTTTCAGTAACAGGAACAACTGCAGCCATTTCCAGCACAATGAAAAAGAGAAGACCAATATACACCCTACTACCTCTCATCTGTCCATTGCTGCTGTGCCCAGCAGTGTACACTACATGGAGAAAAGTATTGGGACACGTATACTTAACATTAACAGTACCATTTATTGCACATTTTCTAAATACACAGGCATTAAAATGCATTTGCAGCTGTAACAGCATGTTTGAAACTCCGCAGTTACTGTGTCGGGCAGAGAGTTGGTGACTTTTACGCATTGTACGACACTGCTCTGTATTACTTTAGGGTCTGCCACTTTGTAGCTGAGTTGCTGTGGTTCCTAATCACATCCAATGTCCAATAATAATACTCACAGTTGACCTTGGAATATGTTGGAGTGAATATATTTCAGTACCACATTTAGAGATTTATAAATGGCTTAAAATCTGTTCATTAATGTTTCTTAATTATGTTGTAAACATTTATTTACTTATTTATAAGCAGACTCCATGGCTAGGTGCTTGCTTTTAAACACTCGAGGCAATGGGACTAAATGAAACACTTGAATTAAATGATTAGTTGGTCTGTGTCAATAATTTTTAAAGTTATGTTTTATTATCTCCTGTCTCATGAGTTTCCTGAAGATTACAGTGGGGACACAAAGGGGACATGCTCCATCATGTCCTTCCTCATCACTGAATGGACCAGCATGCACCTTCCTATCATGCACTTTATTGTTGCATCGTGTCCTGTCCTATCACGCACTTTCCCAACATGTCCTGAGATCATGTTCTGTCCTGTGTCCTATCACACATTGTCTAATATATACCTGCCGCATCACTTCCTTCATTCCTATCATGTCCCATTATGGACAGCTCCTCATTCCCAGTTCCATAATGTTCCCTAATGTCCCATAATGTCCTTCAGTGTGCTGTCCCTCCCTACTTTCCTAAAAAAAAACCTAACATGTCCTTTCCTAACATACTCTGTCCCTTTACACCCTGTCAAATGTTATCACACACTGTCCCATCACTCTAAGTCATGACAAATAGTCTATCATGTCTTTCCCGTCATGCCCCATCCCATAACGCCTGGTCCGGTTATGCATTGCCTGGTCTCTACCTGTCCTGCCCTGTCTCATCATATCCTCTCCCCTCACACCTTGCCCTGCCATATATTTCTCTGTCTTGTCCTGATCCTGTCTTTCCTCTCCCATTCAGTACATGTCTCATCATGTGTTGTCCCTTTACAGCCTGTCCTGGCCCTTCATACAGCATCTCGCATCTCACTACTCTGCTCCATTAGCCATTAGCCAAGGCTTGTTTGTTTTGTCTCAGCGGTGTTTACAAGCCCGGCGTCCACTTTAGGAGAATTAACTGGGTTTTATTACCCAGCAGGACAAGCTCTGGTCATATCTCTTTTTGTTTATATCCCTGTGAAGAGGAGGGAAGGAGGAGAAGGAAAGGAAGTAGGGGATGGAGGCTTTTAGGGTGGTGCTCTGGAAACTTTTTTTTTTTATTATTATTATATATTTTTTTATATTAAACAGGCCCAGCCGTCTAATAGCTTTGGCAAGATTTCAGCATGGTTTCCATTTCTCTCTTTACATGCTCTAGTCAAAGGGCACTCAGCGAAATGAGCTTCCACAAGAAGGGCTTGTTTTTTTTTTTTTTTTTTTTTTTTTTTTTTTGCGTAGGCCAGCGTTTTTCTTCCGTTTCTCTTGTGTTCCGTCTGTTTTTTTTTTTGTTTTTTTTTTCTTGCCGTCTTTGCTAAATGTGATTTTTTTATTATTTATTTATATATTTATATATTTTTTAAAGGTTGAGAATGGATTGCACTTTTGAAATGGAAGGAGGCTGGGGCTGATTGACGGCTGATGAGAGAGAGAGAGAGAGAGAGAGAGAGAGAGAGAGAGAGAGAGAGAGAGAGAGAGAGATGTGCAATATGACCAGGCTTTGTTAAACAGCCACCCCACACCATCATCCCCCACCCTCCATTTCCTCCTGTTCTCTTCCACCGCGTCTTGTCCCTGGTTGCGGGATGCAGACTGATAAAGATTGATCGATGACTGTGAAAAGAAGAACGAGGTGTTATGGTGAGGGTTCCGCTGAGGCCTTGTGTGTAATGTTCAGCACATCAGATCACAATGTACAGAATACAAATGCCACCCGTTTACCATGCCCTCTTTTCTTTCTGTCTATCACATAACAGCAGTGATTAGAGCCCACCGATGCACGCCAGACACATCACTGCTGTAGGAAGACTCTAAGGGTAAGTGAATATGGCAGCTATGCAAATGTGCCTCGAAATGACCATAATAAACACAGACGACTGACCAGACATCAGCAACAAGGGAATTCAGAATTAGAACTGCACAGCAGCCACCCACCAGCCTTAGGCCATCAAGCCCAATCCTACAAGCGCAGGGCTGGGTCCATCCAGTGCGTTTCAAATGATTTGGAGTGGTGTTGGTGCTGTAGAACCAATCATTCACCTGCTATTATTAATGCTCTTGTGGCTGATTGCAATCAAAGCCTCACAGCAATGTACTCACGCTGGTGTAAAACTATCTTATCACAATAAGTGATGATTAACAAAGAGAAGGCGAGAGAGCGATAAAGAGAAAGAGAGAGAGAGAGAGAGAGAGAGTGAGAGAGAGAGAGAGAGAGAGAGAGAGAGAGAGAGAGAGAGGTGCCCTCACAGCATTGAACACAGAGGACAAAAAGGACATGAGACAAGAGGGAAAAAATACAAAGGTATCATCAGTCCTGGTTATCATCCGCTGTCTCTCTGCAGGGGATTCCAACACACACACACACACACACACACACACACACACACACAAACACACACACACACACACAAAAGAGGGCCGGTGAAAAAGATTACAAGAGAAGAAATTCTGAAGCACCGGTGTGTGTGTGTGTGTGTGTGTGCATTCTGCAAAGACAGCTAACATCTGAGAAAAACTTTTTTTGCAGTGAAATGATGAAAAAAGCCTGTACCCCCCCCACCCCCGGTGCAAATACACACACACACACACACACACCCCAACACCGTGATGCAGCAGTTTATTTATCTGTGATAATATAGACCAAGCAAGCATCCATTATGACATCAGCAATAACATCAACATCAACCTGCACAACATTACAAATGACATCACCAGTAACAGCCAATGAGAACGTGCGAGAAGGAGTGAGAGTGACGTTAAAGAAAGTGAAAGAGTGATAGAAAGAGAGAAAAATAATGGGAGGGAGAGAGGGAACAGTGGTGAAGAGATTTGTCTGCAGGGTTGATGAGTTGTGATGTCATTAGAGTTGATCTCATGGCTGTGAAGTGATAACGAAAATCAATAATGCCAGCGTTGCAAAGCTGCCTATTGTCAGCTTTTATAAATTCACATACTGGCTGGTGAAAATCCCCTGTGTGTGTGTGTGTGTGTGTGTGTGTGTGTGTGTGGGTATGACAGAGAGAGAGGTAAAACAAAACTAATGAAAGGCCTGTTTTCTGTTCACTCAAGTTATGAGAATGATAAAAGGATGTGTATTGGACACACACACACAACACACTCACACACACACACACACAGACACACACAGCCACACACACACTTACTTCTCACTATAAGAAGTTGTAAGTTTGTGTTATAAGAGTGTTTCCTAATGGATGGTGCTCCATCACACAGTTCCGCTGCTCCAAATCCCTATTCTTGAGGGCTTTATACCTTTTATAGCCCACTCAAATTAGTCTCCTTCACTTGTTGTCCTCTGTAATCCTTCTTTTCACGCTCCTCCTTCATCGAATTCCCTCCTTTTTCCTGCTCTTTTTCCAGATTGAATCATAGTGAATGTCTGGTCATCGCTGTTAATGCCTTGCTAATGACCAGTAAGCGAACGAGTGTCCTCTCTGTCTGACTCTCTCTCTCTCTCTCTCTCTCTCTCTCTCTCTCTCTCTCTCTCTCTCTCTCTCTGTCTCTCTCTGGAGTGTCATTATGTGTGTGATTAATGGGGGAAATTGTGTCGGTGTTAAACCACATTAAAGTAAATGTAAGCATTACAGAGTGGATTGGA
>NW_027100780.1:0-17288 GCF_029633855.1 Hoplias malabaricus
AGGTAGTGTTTAGCCTTTTTTGCATGTGGTTGGTGATTTTACTCTAACATTTGTGAGGTGTTTAGTCTTTTTATCATGTGTGACGTGGTGTTTATGCAATAGGCACCATACCCTGAGTGAAATAAGCAGTTTATCGATGACTGAATAGAAATTAATGTTTTTTAATTATTAGTTATTCTTACAACAATTTTAAAATTGTTAGCGTAAGAACAGATTCTTATACGTACTTTAAGGTGGTCCTGTAGGTAATCACACTGGTTCCAGAGTTTGTCTCCTCCTGCAGCGCAGTCTGTCTCTCTCGCAGAGAAACGAACTGACAGAATCTCGCCGCTTTCGTTCTGAGCCTAAAAGGAGAATATAACACACAGAACAACAAATCTAACTTTTTAAAGAGCAGCAGTTTATTTTTAGCTGCTTTAAAATGCAGTTTCTAATAAAAATATGGAAGAACGTATATTTAAGTCTTTCAGTCCCTTGACACCAACATTTTTAAGTAAAAACCTGACAAATGTTTATGAACCATTCACTTATATCCAAACACACACCGTCACACTACACACAGCGACACACACCATGTGCTCACTGGTGACCTTCAGAAGGAGTAAAAATGATTTGAAGTACTTTACTTTTTATTTGAAGTTCATATGAAGACTTTCTAAGAAATGTATCAAGAATCACCAAACAAACCACTGTTCTAGAGACTGAAGGAAAAGTGACTGTTGGTACGTTAAGTACGGTGTAATTAAGTATTTGTTGGTATGTATCGTAGAATAAACTAAAGTATCTGACCTTTCTGGCCTGCAGGACCTGATAGAGAGCCAGCTGTTCGCCTTCTTTTAAATCTTTGTTGTATTTCAACAGAATCAAATCCACAGCATCTTGGACACTTTTATCGTCACACTGAAGCCTGGTCTCCACTTGTCCTTGGGATCCCACGAAGAAAAGACATGTTAAAGTGAAAAAAAGAGAGAGAATCTTCTTTTCCTCCATTGTTCCTGTTCTGGATTCAAGGGGAAATGAAGGGGGTGAGTGCTGCCCCTTTTCTGTCTGTCTGTCTGGGGTGTGTGTATCTCTCTCTCTCTCTCTCTGTCTCTCTCTCTCTCTCTCTCTCGTCCTCCCCCAGCCTCAGAGTGAATGCACGAAAGCCTGTAAATGTTTACTCACTCCCTCCAACCCACACATTATTTTTTCTGTAATCAATAAAGCCTCTGATCTGGGGTCAGAGTGCTGTCACAATTTAAAAGTTTGGTTTAAATTTTTTGGTGAAATTGAGTATCTTCTTGTGTTTTAAGCGCGTGATTAAACGTACACTTCCTTCACGGTTCTTAAATGTGACATTGTTCCATTTCTCTGTTCCATCATGGCTGAAGAATTATGGCACAATGAGATTAAACTCTCTGTGGAATAAAGAACACACATGACACAAGTCAATGGGAAGTCACTTCACCACCTGCCCATTGAGATCCATTAGTTTATTTTTTATTTCAGAGAAATGGCCTGAAACTAACGTAGTGTTTAATCCTGCACCACTGACCAAGCATCTATAATATTACAGCATTAGTGATGAGGTGATGATTATTCATCAGGTTTGAGCTAGTCATGTTTGAGCTTAATAGCTCACGACGCTGGGATTTTGGCTAAAAACATACTAAAAATGGACTTTTTAAACAAGTATCTTGAATAAAATTGAATTATTTACACTGGTCTTTAAATATTCAGTGTCTTCTCTGCACATTTACACTGTCCTCTGTTTAAAACCAGTGTGGACGAGTGCTGTTGTTCCTGATGAGAGAAACCGAGAGAAACAGAGAGAAACAGAGAGAAACAGAGAGCAGAGAGAACAGAGAGAGAAAGAATGCAGGATCAGTGTCATTGGAGTTCTTTCTAAAGACTTTGGATGAGTAAACAAGGCCGTCCACTGTGTAATTAAAGATACACTTTGTCCTTTGACCTCCGTGTCTCTTCTCCACAATCCACCACTGTCCGAGCCCTGTGTCTTTCCCCGAAACTGATTATTTACACTGCATTTTACAGAGAATTTTACCTGCACTTAAACTTTTAGATTGTTACAGTGTGTTAACATCACTGTCCAAAACAGAGTAAAAAAATATAGCAATAAAAATAATATTATTAATAATAATATATAATAGAGAAACTTGGTGGAGAGTGTTGTGGTTTCAGAAAAACTACTGGACTCAGAGCAGTGGACAGTGGACAGTGGAGGTGAATGGAAGCAGACGTCCTCCTCTAAAAGCCCCTCACAGAAAGTGAGGACAGTAGGTGGGGGACAGTGGACGGTGGGGACAGTAGACAGAGGGGACAGTGGACAGTGGGGGACAGTAGACGGCGGGGGACAGTGGACGGTGGGGACAGTAGACAGTGGGGACAGTGGACAGTGGGGGACAGTGGACAGTGGGGGACAGTGGACGGTGGGGACAGTGGACGGTGGGGACAGTAGACGGTGGGGGACAGTAGACGGTGGGGGACAGTGGACGGTGGGGGACAGTAGACAGTGGGGACAGTGGACGGTGGGGGACAGTGGACGGTGGGGGACAGTAGACAGTGGGGACAGTGGACGGTGGGGACAGTGGACGGTGGGGGACGGTGGGGACAGTGGACGGTGGGGGACAGTAGACAGTGGGGGACAGTGGACGGTGGGGGACAGTAGACAGTGGGGACAGTGGACGGTGGGGACAGTGGACGGTGGGGACATTAGACAGTGGGGGACAGTAGACGGTGGGGGACAGTGGACGGTGGGGACAGTGGACGGTGGGGGACAGTAGACAGTGGGGGACAGTGGACGGTGGGGGACAGTAGACGGTGGGGACAGTGGACGGTGGGGGACAGTAGACAGTGGGGGACAGTGGACGGTGGGGGACAGTGGACGGTGGAGGACAGTCGACAGTGGGGGACAGTGGACGGTGGGGGACAGTGGACGGTGGACGGTGGGGGACACAGGGCTGGTGTCTGAGTGTAGTGTGGAGAAGGGGGTGGTGTTTAAACCCAGTCCTGGTGGAGAGAGACCTACAGGACGCTGTGAGGGCTGCTCTAGTCTAAGGGGTCAGGCAGTGCTGCAGGCTGCCAGTAGGGGGCTCAGGCAGCACACTATGAGAGCAGGCGCTATGCTCTCTCAGAACTCTAACTCCCAAAAACCTCAGCGGTAATCAACAGAGTACAGCTGTGGAGCTCTGTATAGAATCAAACAGAGTCCCAGAGTAATGTCTCAGCTGAAGGGTGACTAGTGCAGTAAAGAGAAGAGAAAAGAGACCAAATAAGATCCCAGAGGAAAACTTTATGGCTCACAGGCTGGCCCTATAATGGCTCAGGAGACACAGTAAACGTCATAAAATCCTTAAGGAGAAAAAGTACGAGACAAGGTAGATATATAACGAAGAGTAGGGTTTTAATTCATCTGTCAGATCTCTGCACAGTTTGAGACTTTACTGAGATCTCCACTAAAACTCCAGAGGAGATGCCTGTAAGATCACTGAGCTCTTTATCTCAGGAGTGTAAAAGTCTCATTCATCTCTCCATGCTCTCACTGTGGTCTAGGAGAAACTACAGAGACATTAAGGAGATCTTATCTGCTGTCTGTGACTGTCTGTGAGGAGTGTGGTGTGTTCTCCCTGTGTCTGCGTGGGTTTCCTCCAGGTGACTGTCTGTGAGGAGTGTGGTGTGTTCTCCCTGTGTCTGCGTGGGTTTCCTCTGGGTGCTCCAGTTTCCTCCCACGCTCCAAAAACACATGTTGGTAGGTGGATGAATGAATGAATGAACAGTAGCTCATCTGTCGCTGCACAGTGTGTGTCGCTCGTCCTCTAGTCCTTCATCAGTGACACAGGACGCTGTCGGCTGAATGTTTTCGGTCGGTGGACTGTTCTCGGTCCAGACACTGAGGGGGTTAAAAACTCCAGCAGCACTGCTGTGTCTGATCCACTCTACACCAGCACAACCCACACTAACACACCACCACCACGTCAGTGTCACTGCAGCGCTGAGAATGATCACACCTGCTCTGTGGGGGTCCTGAGCGCTGAGGAACAGGGGGAGAGGGGGGTAACAAAATATGCAGAGCCACTTATGGACTACAGTGTGTAATAGTAGAACTACAGAGAGACAGTGGGGGTCATGTTAATGTTATGGATGATCTGTAGTTACATTTATAGTGACCTTTATCTTAAAGGTTAAACAAAATGCAACATCACAGCCCCCTGCCCACGAGGTGGGGTTGTAACAGCAGCACTATCACTGCTCTGTAGGTGCTGGCCACATTTAAACTCTAAACCCCTCCCAGTGTGGGGCTTGGCCTTAAGGGCAGCGCTGGTGGTGAAATAGTTTTTCCTAAGCCGTCTTCTTATAAACTCACTTCTATATTCAGAGCAGTGTCTGGAGGCGACTGACGCGAGACTCAACACCATGTTTCTCTCTCTCTCTCTCTCCGCTCTCCTCTTCCTGGGTGAGTTTCATTTTCTTTACGCTGTGGTGCAACGCCTCCGCATCCTAAACTCAGACATCAGCAGGAGGCAAGCAGTTAAAACTGAATTAATGTGATCTCAGGGGATGAAATTAAATCTTTTATATTCAGTGAACTGTCGCTGTCCAATGGAAAAGGTGTATCTCAGTCTTTGTTTTCAATGGAAAAAAGTTCTCCACATCATTTGAACGCAGCAGCTGTCCTTCACACTGTGAAGATCTCATGAGGAATGAACCAATAGAAACACTCCAAAGTTACTCTCAATAAAATTGACTTCCACTGAAAGTTAAGAAGGTTTTTTTCCCTCCCTCTGTAAAGTTGCTGTTTTGGACCTGAGACGTACACAGAGTAACGCAGGCATCCTAGTCTCTCTCTCTCTCTCTCTCGTATTCAGGTATTCAGGTAAGAGGTGGATCACCACAGAAGTGTGTACTGGCAGCACACAGAATCTCATGTAGTCGTAGTTGTTCTGTAATTTTTATTTGTGCTGTAATTGTTTATACACTCTCAGAATTAAAGGTACAGTGCAGGTAAATCACTGTCGCTAAAGCTACAAACAGTGGAGTGTATCTTTAAAGGTACAGCAGTGGTGTTAGAGTCCAGGTTTATTACATTCTCTTCTCCAGAAGGAGAGGGGGGTCTCTGTAATCTTTCATTCTACAACTGTGGAGAATTAAAGAACACAATAAAAGTCCTGGAGATGAAACGGAGCGAGTGACACCAACACGACTTTACAATTTAATCTACAGTTAAAATAGAGTAAAGTACAGCTATGATTCCTGATTAAAGGCACTGTATGTGATCCACTGAGGACACCACCACAGTGGCAGTTTTCTGACAGTGAGCTGTAGTTTGTGCTGTATTTCTGTAGTTTGTTCTGTATTTCTGTAGTTTGTGCTGTAATTTGTGCTGTATTTCTGTAGTTTGTGCTGTATTATCTGCAATTTGTGTTGAATTCTGTAGTTTGTGCTGTATTTCTGTAGTTTGTTCTGTATTTCTGTAGTTTGTGCTGTAATTTGTGCTGTATTTCTGTAGTTTGTGCTGTATTTCTGTAGTTTGTGCTTTATTTCTGTAGTTTGTTCTGTATTTCTGTAGTTTGTGCTGTAATTTGTGCTGTATTTCTGTAGTTTGTGCTGTATTTCTGTAGTTTGTGCTGTAATTTGTGCTGTATTTTCTGTAGTTTGTGCTGTATTTTCTGTAGTTTGTGCTGTATTTTCTGTTTTGTGCTGTATTTTCTGTAGTGTGTGCTGTAATTTGTGCTGTATTTTCTGTAGTTTGTGCTGTATTTTCTGTAGTTTGTGCTGTATTTCTGTAGTTTGTGCTGTAATTTGTGCTGTATTTTCTGTAGTTTGTGCTGTATTTCTGTAGTTTGTGCTGTATTTCTGTAGTTTGTGCTGTAATTTGTGCTGTATTTTCTGTAGTTTGTGCTGTATTTTCTGTAGTTTGTGCTGTATTTTCTGTTTTGTGCTGTATTTTCTGTAGTGTGTGCTGTAATATTTGTGTTGAAATGATTCAGTAATTGTTGTGTAATTGATTTGTGCTGTAACTGTAATACGCAGTAATAGTTTGAGAGAAGCTTCACTGCAGTAAAACTGTTTTAATTCTTGGCCAAAGCGCCCTCCTGAGGAACAACGTACCGTGACGCGGTTCTTCAGACGCATGGAGAGTTTATGATGTGTGTTGTAGGCGCTGAGCGGTGTGTGGTGATCAATGAGCCGTGTTTTCTCCGAAGTCTGAACACAGTTGGGTTGAGAAAGCCCAGCGTAACTCGTACACTGCTGAAAGTAGCAGTGTGTAACGGAGACGGTTAAGTGTGTGTGTGTGGTGTTTAAGCTGAGATCAGAGTCAGTTTGAACTCGGTCTCTTTGTGTAAAACCCACAGGAAGTTCTGTGGTGTGTGAGGCGTCTGAGGATGTGGGGCCCTTGCTCTCTGAAGCTTTGCTGGACCACTCCGGTGAGAACGAGAACCTCGGGTCTGGGATAAATGTGACGAAAAAGCCCACTCTCAAGCCCAAAGAGACGGCCCCGACCCTGGGGAACTTCATCCTGAAAAATACCCAGGGCCGAGTGTGTGTGAGGGCCAGCCTCGGGGCCACGCTCACCATCACTGACAATAAGGTACGGGTGGCAAGTGTTGTTCAGTTTTTACCCTCTCTCTGTTACACCACACACACACACACACACACACACTCTGCTGTGACCAGACAATTCACACATCTCTGAAGTGACTGTGAAAAGACGTGCACACACTCGAAACAGAAACAGCCTCCGAAAGCTCTGTCTGAGAATATTCTCAAAATCAACAATCCTCATAAAAACATCAGAAATAAAATAAAAAATATCAGAAACTACCTTTAAAAGAGTTTTTTTTTCACCACAGCATCACAGTCTTTGGCCACACACACACACAGCATTAAACTTCAAAAGCAGACAGTCTCAGTGTAAGAGCTGAGTCTGAAAAGACAATAGAAACAACGCACTGTAAATAGAAAAGGAATCAGTTTCTAATCACGCAACATCAACATTTTGGATGAAAGCGTTTGTTTGTTTTTACAGAAGAAAGGATTTTTTAACCTGGACCCTAAATCCACCACAGCGACGGGTTACTGCAGCGACCAGAGGACCGTCCTCTCCCTCGTCTTCGACGGAGGATACCTGGAGTTCACCTTCATTAAGGTACAATCGGGTCGTGAAGTTTGGGGATATCTCAGAGCGAGCTCAGGTTCTGTAACTTCAACACATGAAAAACTACTGTTTCACATTAACGACGTGCACTGAAATGTTTTCTCTCTCTTTTAAAGTTATGGTTTTAAAGCCATGACACATTAAATATTTGTTTTGATCATTGATTGCTGTTTTTTCTGAACAGAGGCCTTCTAACTCATTTTAATTTGGCTGTGTCTGAAAACACACAGCATTTAGGACGTTTCAGACACTGCTTTAGACTCCGCCTTCCCCTTCACATCGCAGCTGATTGGCTAACATTCATTAACCAGGACACACTTTCCACTGATTCCATTCAAACCAGGACTTGTTTCAGTGATTACAGTGAAACTCCACCTCAGACCTGGCTTCATGAACAGAGTCGATCGCTGTGTTGTAGACGAGGATGAGACGGCTCCGTACCCAAGTGTGGTGACACGTCATGGTTTGCACGTTAGTGAGCTACGACCCCGACCCCGACCCCCTGTCCCCACCGCCTTGTGCCAGGCTCGGACCGGAGCCAGCGTATCCCACCGTGCTGCACTGGTCTCCTCGTCCCCTGGGGTTTTTCTCTGCTGAAGCTAGGGGGCGTAGTTACATTTTAAAGTGATCACTGACAGCCGTGGGACAGGTTCTGAATCTGTAACAAAAGGGAGGAGGGTTTTACACCGTGGTATTCTTCACTGTTTATTAGGTGAGGGACGTCTGTTCTTCTCGCTGCATTGGTTTATGTTTTGTTTTTATTACATTTGTATTTGTTGCAGGAGGGGAGTGTGTCCTTCGTCATGAAACTGAGGTCATCCCTGGAGCCGGCGCCGCCGTGTAACAAATGCAAGAGTGAGAGCAGCAACAATAATCACCATATAAGGGTTTCTGTTGAGTTTGAGGAAAATCTGATTTACCCAAACTATCTTACGTAGACAAAACTACTAGTGTGTGTGTGTGTGTGTGTGTGTGAGTGAGAGCGAGAGAGAAACTTAAGTGTTAATATAGTCATTGATTAAAAATAAAGGCGCTACAAACATTTCTTTGAGCGATGCATAAAATGACCACTTCTAGTTCCATAAAGAATCACGTTTGCTGATACGTTTAAATGCGTAAAGAACAAGAGATGGATTTTTAAACCTTTAAAAGGTTCTTCTCTCACACACCTTTCTTAAACATAGTTCTTTATGGAACCAAATGTGGCTCTTCTATGGCATAATTCATGGAAACCTTTGTAGCACCTTTTTTAGGAGTGCACTCTTAACTCTGCACGCTTGGAGGAGAATGCTAACTGCTGATTCAGTTCTATTAGCTCAACACGCTTGGAGGAGAATGCTAACTGCTGATTCAGTTCTATTAGCTCAACACGCTTGGAGGAGAATGCTAACTCCTAATTCAGTTCTATTAGCTCAACACGCTTGGAGGAGAATGCTAACTCCTAATTCAGTTCTATTAGCTCAACACGCTTGGAGGAGAATGCTAACTCCTAATTCAGTTCTATTAGCTCAACACGCTTGGAGGAGAATGCTAACTCCTAATTCAGTTCTATTAGCTCAACACGCTTGGAGGAGAATGCTAACTCCTAATTCAGTTCTATTAGCTCAACACGCTTGGAGGAGAATGCTAACTCCTAATTCAGTTCTATTAGCTCAACACGCTTTGAGGAGAACGCTAACTCCTAATTCAGTTCTATTAGCTCAACACGCTTGGAGGAGAATGCTAACTCCTAATTCAGTTCTATTAGCTCAACACGCTTGGAGGAGAATGCTAACTGCTGATTCAGTTCTATTAGCTCAACACGCTTGGAGGAGAATGCTAACTCCTAATTCAGTTCTATTAGCTCAACACGCTTGGAGGAGAACGCTAACTCCTAATTCAGTTCTATTAGCTCAACACGCTTGGAGGAGAATGCTAACTCTTAATTCAGTTCTATTAGCTCAACACGCTTGGAGGAGAATGCTAACTCCTAATTCAGTTCTATTAGCTCAACATGCTTTGAGGAGAATGCTAACTCCTAATTCAGTTCTATTAGCTCAACACGCTTTGAGGAGAATGCTAACTCCTAATTCAGTTCTATTAGCTCAACACGCTTGGAGGAGAATGCTAACTGCTGATTCAGTTCTATTAGCTCAACACGCTTGGAGGAGAATGCTAACTGCTGATTCAGTTCTATTAGCTCAACACGCTTGGAGGAGAATGCTAACTCCTAATTCAGTTCTATTAGCTCAACACGCTTTGAGGAGAATGCTAACTCCTAATTCAGTTCTATTAGCTCAACACGCTTGGAGGAGAACGCTAACTCCTAATTCAGTTCTATTAGCTCAACACGCTTGGAGGAGAATGCTAACTCCTAATTCAGTTCTATTAGCTCAACACGCTTGGAGGAGAATGCTAACTCCTAATTCAGTTCTATTAGCTCAACATGCTTTGAGGAGAATGCTAACTCCTAATTCAGTTCTATTAGCTCAACACGCTTTGAGGAGAATGCTAACTCCTAATTCAGTTCTATTAGCTCAACACGCTTGGAGGAGAATGCTAACTGCTGATTCAGTTCTATTAGCTCAACACGCTTGGAGGAGAATGCTAACCGCTGATTCAGTTCTATTAGCTCAACACGCTTGGAGGAGAATGCTAACCGCTGATCCAGTTCTATTAGCTCAATACGCTTGGAGCCGAATGCTAACTCCTAATTCAGTTCTATTAGCTCAACACGCTTGGAGTAGAATGCTAACTGCTAATTAATCTCCAGTGTCACTAACAGATCGGGAGGGCAGCAGGAGGCATGGCTAATGTTTTTCTTCTCCACAGGTAAAATCTACCCTGGAATAATGGACCATGAGAAGCTTTTCAGAATGAAAAATGGCAAGAGCTTCAAGTGCAAATCGGACACGTCCCTGATTCTGTCTGAAAACCTCAAACTCACATTGGTTTCTCTGCAGATCCAGGCCTTCGACCTCCCCAACGGAGCCTTTGGGAAAGGTTTGGATACATTAACCACACACAGTGTCTAATATATAGATTTCAAGTAGATGTTTGTAAGGGTTTGCAGAAGAGTGTTCTCTGTTGAGGATGTGTTGTTTATTATTACCATCAGGAACTGATAGCTTTACACTTGATGTCATAAAAATTGCTGTGAGGATCTGATAGCAGCCAGGAGAGCATTGTTGGTGAGGTCAGGTCCTGATGATGGATGATCATGCCACATGTATTTGATGGAACTCCATTACTCCAGACAACACAGCTTCACAGCTTAGTGCTTGGGGACAGGGGCGTACACCACATTGGGTACAGTGCCCTAAGGCTCATGATCAGCTTCCGTACACATTATTCATAACGAGTGCACCTTAAATTAGCTCAGTGTCTGCAAACTTTAGGACATTTGAATGATGACTGAAAGATACAGGGAAAGACCCATCAGAACTGTTAACTGTGCTGTATTTTCAGAGGTGGAGTGCTGGGCGGACTACACCAAGCGGCTCCTCCCGATAGTTCTGGGCGCTGTGGTTGTGGGAGTGGTTCTGATCGCGGTTCTGGTTTATGTTCTGACCCGAGATCGCCGCGGACAAGGCTACGAGCAGCTATGAAAATGATGTGCAAAAGTTTACAAATGTACATGTTCTTGTTAGTTTTCTAATTGAAAGTAAGTGCCACGTTAGAGAACACACCTCTGAACATTCCAGTGCAAAATTTAACGAACATAAAATATTCAAAGCTGGTGTAACTTTCACGTTTTAACCACTGTTTGATCCTCAGTATTTTTAGTTCAAAAGGACACACACAAACACACACACACACACACACACACACACACCAGATCATGACTTCATATTCACAGAAGTTTCACGTCCATGTACCAGCTATAAAACATATTCATTTATGCTAATTTTAGCCTGTTAGCTTTGTCTTTACTGTATGAAGAGGAATAAACATTCATCTCTCAGCTGTTGTATTTTTATTTTTTTTTAAACCTGTTTAAGGTGTAGCATGTTATTCTTAAAGCATACGACTAAATGACTGTTTTATAGATATCCATATTTATGTTTATATTTAAGTTTCTTGTTTGAGCTTGTATTAACTTGAATTAAAATATGGAAATACATTGATGTGAACGGTGTCCTTTATTTTTTGTTTATTTGCACTGAGGTTCTTTCTTTTTCAACCTTAAAAACAAAGTGATTCAAAGTAATGCTATAAAAACACAATTGTAAAATACTGCACAATGCTTTTATTAAAGGTGAGTGGTAAATTAATGTAAAGTTTGGATTCCACAGGCGAAATGATTTCACTTATAAGTGAAAATGAATCAACACAACCTTAAACACGGCTTGGTTCTGACGTATTAGCCATTAGCATATTAGACATTGGATTTCTAGAAATGTATCAGTGCTATATTTGATTTTACTCAACTTTGTTCCACAGAATAATATAGTTTTGTATGTTTTTATCATGTAAACCTTATCTTACTTTAAACGTGTAATAAAACGTATTTTTTTTCTCTACATAAAGGTTCCTTCAGTTTTTTCCTCTATCTTTCTAAGCCAGCAGATTTATTATAAATACACCGACAAACCGACAAATAAAAAATAAAGTTGTTAAATCATCTCCTGTTTATTTTTTGAGACATTAATAAACATAATAAAATAAGAAAATAAATTTGAAAAATGTTGAAAATAAATATTTAACAATTACATTACATTGTTAAATATTTATTTTCAACATTTTTCAAATTTATTTTATTATTTTGTTATGCTTAATAATTATTATTTTCATTCATTTTTCATTATATTATGTTTCATTTTTTAAAAGTTAATAATAATTTTAAAAAATGTCGCGGCACGCCTCCGCGTTCTTTGTTCTGATAGGTTAAAATGAACTACGGGTCTCCGCGAGGCTCAGTTGACGTAGCCTTATGGCTAATAGTCGCTACGGTTTGGTTACATTTGTAATGATATTTAAACCCTGTCCGATTAAACAAGAGTCTGTGTGAGGAGCGCTTCATACCCGAATTCACTAATAAATAAAGAGCAGTGGATGTGTAAAATATTTTAACTGTGATAAATGTTTTTAGACGCTTAATTTAAACCGGAGCTTTAGCTTTAGCTTAGCGTCTGAAGATGGCAGCTGTCCTGAAAGCACAGATGAGTCTGAGACTCAGAGCTCAGCTGCAGTGAGTCTTTACTCTTATTTCTCTCTGTTTTCACTCATTTGATTCTGTTTGGGGGATTTATTTAATTCACTGGAGTTTACCGGCCTCTGCCAGGGCGTGTTTAATGTGTAACAGCTCCTAAATTCAGAGAAAAATTGGCAGAAAGTGACAGAAATTTCCTTAATTCCTGCAACAAAATATATATAAAAATAAATATATACCCGGAAACGGGTCCAGTTAATTTTGCAGTGTTTTGCTGCTGTAAATGTGTTTGGATAATCACCAAAATGCTTTAGACAACTTGCAGCCGGTGTCATCTGCACTAAGCTACAAGGTTAAACACACACTCCCCAGGCTTGAGTCAGCGGGCAGTTTCATTTATAAAGTTATATTCGTCAGATCAACCAGAGACTCAACAGCTCAAGCACTTAACACCGGGATTCGAGCGTTAGTGTTTAGTCATTGGAGCCTCTAGGGCTGTGTCCTCTGAGGATTGTGGTGTCATTTAGTCCTTGACATTTACAAACGAAATGTCATTATTTATTCAATATTTAAACCATTTCAGTGATTTGTTTTCTTTCTTTTTACAAGTTCTTTTGCTGTAAATCGGCTGAGTGTTTAACATACAATCACACACACGTTTTTTTTTTTTTTGTGTTTTTTTGTTTGTGTTTTTTTGTTTGTGTTTTTTTGTGGTTTGTTTGTTTTTTGTTTGTTGTTTTTTGTTTGTGTTTTTTGTTTGTGTTTTTTTGTTTGTGTTTTTTTGTTTGTGTTTTTTTGTGGTTTGTTTGTTTTTTGTTTGTTTTTTGTTTGTGGTTTTTTGTTTGTGGTTTTTTTGTTTGTTTGTTTTTTGTTTGTTTGTGGTTTTTTTTGGTTTGTTTGTTTTTTGTTTGTGGTTTGTTTGTTTTTGTTTTTTTTTGTTTTTTTTGTTTGGAGGCGTTGTCAATAAGAGAAAGCCTTAAAGGGAAATTCTGCCGACTTTTTCTTTTGGTGTGAAGGGCTTGAATGTAGAGAAGTGTATCATTGACTCGTTTATTTGCCGTGGTCTTAAATGGAATTCCAACAAAGAGCCAGCGTTTTATTCCCTCTCCACCACCACCACCACCACCCGTGACCTCCACCTGTTTCTGGAGTGAAAGGGTGGAAAGTCTGGTTCCATTCAACACCACTGTCCTCTGCTCTGACTCCATCCATTTCTTTAAAACCACAACCTTCTTCACTCTTTTGTTTACAGCCAGAGAAGTGTAAGGCGAGTTTGAAAAGTTGGTGGAATTGCCCTTCAAGGTGCCAGTTCATGGAGTGATAACTAGTCGAGTTAGAAAGCTTTGCAATCATTTGAATTTAGCTCACATTGATGGTATCTTGACCCCTATTTGACCTCAGTGAGCACCGTGTGTTGACCGTGGAGCTTCTTACATTTGTCTGTTTTCAAAATCCGTGTCATTTCAAATGACAAAGTCCTTGATCTCTGTTTTCTCTTCACCACAGGAAACTCATAGGCCCCAAAGGATGTGTAAGGCATGTCTCGGAGGGTGAGTGAGGAGTCGTTGCTGAGTCAGGCTCAATGCTGTTAAATGTTTATGAATAAAACAGCAGCTTTCCTTCGCTCCTGTGATGAATGCGGTGGGTGTTTGGTGTCCACAGGGAGGATAGAGAAGGTGCTGATAGCGAACAGAGGAGAGATAGCATGCAGAGTGATGCGCACAGCCCGGAAGCTGGGGGTCCGGTCCGTGGCGGTGTACAGTGATGCTGACAGAGCTGCCATGCATGTGGCCATGGTGAGGAAAACAGACGTTTGTGGTGTTTTAAAGTGTTACTGTGTTAACAGTTTCTATCAACAAGCTGCAAAGTGTCTGTGAAAAAGGGCACAACACATAACGCTCTCTAGACACTGACCGTCTGCTGATAACAGAGTCTCTCTCTTTGTTTTTCTGCTTCGACTCTGTGGAGCTCAGCTCTGTGTTTTATTCGGTTCAGCACAACGTTTAAAAACATCTCCTTAGCTTTCACCAGAATATATTTTTAAGGTTTTTATTAGAAACATTTCCCAAAATTAATATTAAATCATATCTTTGAAGAACTTTGAGCCGGTTTCTATCTAAAAGTAGGCCCTGAAATAGTTATTATTATTATTATTATTATTATTATTAATATTATTATTACTCAGTCATCATTCGTCAATTAACCCTAAACACTCATCTGTTCAGATTTACAGTCGGTGAAGTTAGTTGCATAATAAAGGTCCCCTAGTGCCTTTTAAAGGTTGTTAGATAAATACAGACGTGAATATACAATTAGTCCCCACCTCTATCTCCACCCACCCCTCACCTGCCCTATCCCTGAGTTCACGGGATTGGTTCCTGAGGTTTGTGAGGTATGAAACCCAGTCTGTCTGAATTTTGGAGAGCTTCCAAGTGGAAAAGCTCAGCCCCATGGGCCTCACCAGCTGTTCACTCAGGATAGGTGTCCTACAACATCAACAGCTAGTGTTGAAAAAGGATTTAAAAAAAAAAAAAAAAAAAACCCAAATAAATAAGCTCTGGACTTAATTCTTCTCCTTGTTCTTCTTCTTCTTCTTCTTGTTCTTCTTCTCCTTCTTGTTCTTCTTCTTGTTCTTGTTCTTGTTCTTCTTCTTGTTCTTCTTCTCCTCCTTCTTGTTCTTCTTCTCCTCCTCCTCCTTCTTCTTGTTCTTCTTCTTCTTCTCCTCCTCCTTCTTGTTCTTCTTCTTCTTCTCCTCCTCCTTCTTCTTCTTCTTCTCCTCCTCCTTCTTCTTCTTCTCCTCCTCCTTCTTCTTCTTCTTCTTCTTCTTCTCCTCCTCCTTCTTCTTCTTCTTCTTCTCCTCCTCCTTCTTCTTCTTCGTCTCCTTCTTCTTCTCCTTCTCCTCCTTCTTCTCCTACTTCTACTCCTCCTCCTTCTTCTTCTAGGCAGATGAAGCCTATCACATCGGAGCAGCTCCTTCACAGCAGAGTTACCTGTGTATGGAGAAAGTTCTTGAAGTCGCCAAGAAGTCCTCTGCTCAGGTACAGAGTCCTAGTCCTCTGACTCGTTACAGTAGCTCCACTCTTCACTGCGGGAGTGATTGGGTTTTCACAAAACCACAATTAATGTGATTCACCAAACCAGGTTGAACTTCTGTATTAAAAGAATGAACAGCAAACGCTGTATAAAAGTACACACAGGTTTTGTGTCAATGATTCATTTGGTATTTAGTCTGGTACAAATTTTTGAAACATAAGAAAAGAGCAAAACACCACAGAATATTTAACAGATATCAGCCAAACGTTCCTTATTTTTTGGGTAAAGGCTGTCCATCCCGGATACGGGTTCCTCTCGGAGAACACAGAGTTCGCGGAGCTCTGTAAACAGGAAGGCATCATCTTCATTGGCCCTCCTTCCTCAGCGATTCGAGACATGGGCATCAAGAGGTGAGCAACAGAGACTTCTCACTCCTTTTACTTAATATCTCAGCAGACCTTCATGTTACTGGAACCGAATCCTCAGCCAGAACAAGACCCAAATTCAGTTCACCCGAAACTTCTAAACGAAAAGGATTACAATAAACCAAGCATATGCTCAGACACCTGGTCTTTAAATGGAGCTGCAGTTCAGTTCTGGAGCTTGTGTTTCTTAAATAGTGCAGTCGTTACTGGTGTCTGCGCTTCTTGCTCCACTTTAAACGGTGCAGGGGTTACGTTCTTTTGCCGAAACATTGAATTAGATTTTCCTGTTCCACCTTAAATATTGCAGCAGTTAATTTCTGATGTATACACTTCTTAACAGAATACTCCAGTCCACCTTAAATGGGGCAGCAGTTCTATTGAGTCACCACTTGAAGGCCATTTCTACCATGTTTTTGTTTGGAGAGATTTACAGATGCTGGAATTTCTGTGAATCCTGTCTTTTCTCTCTCTCTCTCCTCTTTTTCTCTCTCCTCTCTCTCTTCTTTCTCTCTCCTCTCTCTTTTTCTCTCTCTCTCTCCTTCTCTCTCTCTCTCTCTCTCTCTCTCTCTCTCTCTCTCTCTCTCTCTCTCCAGCACATCCAAACACATCATGTCTGCTGCCGGAGTGCCCATCATCGAGGGTTACCACGGAGAGGACCAGTCAGACGAGAGGCTCCAGACTGAAGCTGCTAGGATTGGGTATCCGGTGATGATCAAAGCCGTACGAGGAGGAGGTGGAAAGGTGAGAAAGGTTGAGGGCTCTGGAGTGAAACCTTGTAGACTCAAAGATGTAGAACCAACATGATTTTGTTTGCTGGAATATTGGGCTGATTCCATTGGCAGCGTTAGCTGTAGTCAGACCGCGTTATTAACGTGATTATTATATTTAAGTGTGATATGATGAAGCGTGGTCGGTATTTTCTCACACAGGGAATGCGCATCGCTCGCTCTGAAGCGGAGTTTCACGAGCAGCTGGAGTCGGCACGAAGAGAAGCTCGAAAATCCTTTAACGACGACGTCATGCTCGTGGAGAAGTTCGTGGAGAACCCGAGGTGAGGTCAGGAGTGCGTGAACTTTTCCTGATGCAACAAACCTGTGTTTTAAGACGTAATTTAGCCGAGGAACTACACTAAAAACAACTCATAATGCTCCAAATACACTCAGACAAAGCTTCTCAACGGACCTTAGTACAGCGGTTACCTTTGGGCGAGTGGACGAAGCCGATTCAGAACTGAGGCACGGCACTGAGTAAAACTGATATGGAACTGTGAAGTTTGATTAAATTGATTCATTCTGAAAGGAGGGATGTTTAATTCTAATTCTAATTACAGTAAACTCAAACATTGTGAAACACTGCCCCTGGTGGTAAACGTTGGCACCGCACCCCAGCTTCACATTGACATCCAGTGCGTCTTGATTATTTGTAAAGATAATGGATCTAAGGAGATATGAAAAAAATGACAATAACCGCTGATAATTCACTGTCTATAAAGGTGTATATAAGTAAAATAAAGGCTGTATTTCCCGTGAAGGTAAAGGTAACA